>NC_048280.1:36562292-36749792 GCF_009762535.1 Notolabrus celidotus | reverse complement strand
GGCAGCCTGTGTGAGGAGACGTGGCCGGCTCCAGAGTAATGATTGTTGAATATCAATCCCTAAATTCACCACAGACCCGAATGTAGAGAATCGGTGCTGATTCTCTACTTTTGGATCTGTGGTGTAAGGATGTAGTCACTTTTTTAAGCATGCAGCTCCAAGTTATCAGTCTTCTGCATGTCGCTCCGCCTCTCTCTCTCTTGCCTGGAGGAAGGTGTGAGTGTGATTTTGTGAATGCTTTCATTGGACCTCCACCAAATCAGTCCGGCCCATTTCTGATGCGCTCCGTGCTCTCTTGTCCGTCAACAGCCACCGGTTGCGTTTTAGGAGTGCAGCACGGAGCAGGACCTCCGGACAGCTGGAGTCATGTGACCGAGGTTTCCCTGCGGTAATTACTGAATCAAGGATTCTCCTCCTCCTCTCCTCATCCATGTTGTCTTTCTGGTCCTCTGAAAACCTCTGACCTGTTGACTCCAGGCCTGGCTCCTCTCATCATGACTTTAGTTTGTTGTTGTAGTTAAGTGAAATACGATCTGGTGATAACACAGAGTGTTTGATTCTGAAAATTAACCGGATGTTTTCATTTTGTTTTGGTGAAACCTGACTTCCTGTCCCGCTCCATCTGCTCTGTTGAGATTGATGCGTCGTGCTCCGGCATCCGGCAAAAATAGAAGTCTTGTGTATCTGATCCGGAGGACTCTGACCTGCCTAATCAGAGACGAAACCGGAAGGCAACGGAGCGGATCCAGTGGAAGTTAACACACTGACAAGAATAGAAACCTATCAGATCGGGTGCTGTAACGGATCAGAGAAAGACCGGACACAGATCTGGTGGAATTTTGTCGTTTGTGTTGCTCTGAAACGCCCTCATCACCCCTCAATCAATCAATCAATCAATCAATCAATCAATCAATCAATCAATCAATCAATCAATCAATCAATCAATCAATCAATCAATCAATCAATCAATCAATCAATCAATCAATCAATCAATCAATCAATCAATCTTTATTTATAAAGCACCAAATCCCAACGAATGTTCTCCTAAGACTCTTTCCAAACAGAACAGGTCTAGACTGTACTCTATGTCCCATCTTACAGACAGGACTCAGTCTGATCTCATCTTAATCCACCATGAGCAGAGCACTTTGCAGCACTTAGCGAGTTACAGTGGCAAGGACAAACTTCAGGCAGAAACCTCCAGCAGGACCAGACTCATGTTACACACACGTCTGCTGAGACTGAGTTGGAGAGAGACATGTTGCACCAATGAAACGCCTGTAGTGCTTCTTTTTCTCCTCACTTGTGAATTTTATTGTGAAGAGGAATCCAAAGTGACACCAGGAAGTTGTCTGAGCCCGTCCTTCCTCTGCAGGAGACAGAATCATATCAGGACAATCTTTTGATCTACATCCCCCTAAGTTAGCTCGCTCTCTGTCTGTCAGGAGGATGTTTAAGAGTTAGTGGCTTCCTCTCTGCAGCACACTCATCAACAGGTCTCCAGAGCTGCTGATAACCCTTTCTCTGCTTGGCCTCTGCAGCACAGTAACTCTGCCAGCTTTGTCTTTATCTCTCCAGACCTGCTGAGTTTGAAAAATGAATTTTCAGTGAATAACTGGAACACTGTGTTTGTGTTTCTTCTGCAGCGTCACCTGCATTGTGCTCACGTCTTGGCTGATGGCTCTCTAAAGGACCTTAAAGGCAGAGTGCACCCGTCTCCTAAACACTGGCTGGAGTCTGTGCTGGGCAAGAACATCCCCGTCAGCTCAGCGTACGCCTGGGACAAGGTGAGACACTCAGAAACAGGAAGAACTTTAACTTGAACCGGATTCCAAATCATTGTTTCATAACAGAACAAAAAAAAGCTGCCCACAACACCCCGAGTACTTTCAGAGTTATTTAAACTCGACTGAAAGGCAGGAAGCAGTGAGCACCGACAAAGAGCACTGCCCGAAACAAACCAGGGAATCATAAATATAGACCTTATTATTCATCTTAGAAGGTCACTTCTTCGTCTACTTTTGTGGAGAGAAGTGTAACAGCTGTTTTTATCAGAGTGTTCCAGGGTCTTTTAGCCCCCAGAACTACTTTACCCTGAACTAAAAGGTTCCTGTGCCCCCATTGTTGTCTGTGTTTTAACCGCGGGCTGAAGTCCCGGGTAGATTGTGTAAATCAGGCCAGTGACGTATGGAGGAAAAAAAGTAAATGCACTACACCACCAGACCAGTAGAGGGCAGTAAAACAAAGAGGAATGCCATTCATCACAGATGACACCATAGAAGCAGACGGACAGGCAGGTATCATTCTGAGCAACACAACAGTTAGCCTGTTAGCATGAAGAGACTCAGCTGGTCTGTTTTAGATGGTGCTATATTTCATCACAGATGGATTCACTGAATCAACACGTGAGAGGAGATAAGCGCGAGTAGCAAAGACGTTTCAACACGCCTTTAAAATCCTTTTGAACTCAAAAAGCCGTGGCAGAGATCGACCGGTGTTTTGGTTTAAACAGCGACCCTGTTAACTGGAGACTTTCAGCCGGATGCATCCCTCATAAACGTCTTTAGACGATCATTAAATATCTGATGAGGATATTTTGAAATCTTAATAAAAACTAAGCTAGGAGAGGGGCCTGATATAAATCGTTCCTTTGTATCAAATCTGGTTTATTTATGTATTTTTTATTGTTCTCTCCTTTTCCATCTTCAGGGATTCAGAGCACACACTGTCCTTACCGTACCGTCTTTAAATACTGAGACTACTCCAAAACTTCTGTTATCTTTTCATCATCAACACCCTGAAATCTGTAAATAAGGGCAAAGGTGAAAGCAGCCCTGCAGCTCCTGAACCAGAACCAAACCAACCGTTTCCATGCAAACAGCTTTGGTCTGACGCATCGTGTATATAAAGTTTTGAGACTCAGCTCGCCACACCGTACTGCTGCTCTCTTTAAAGCACCAAATGTGGATTCATCTGCTGATGAGAATAGTCCCTAACAGATGCATTATTCTCCTCTAGTGTAATTGCAGTGAGCAGCTCTGTGTGGAAGTCCTCCTTCACTCTTTTTATGAGACAGAGGAGGTTTTGAGAAGAAGTGCATCCAGCAGTGTAATGTCAGCTCTTAACCTGCCGTGTTCAGGACGTGTGTGTCAGTTTCTATTATTAATCCCTGATGACTGAGCTGGACGTGAAACATCACTCCTGCAGACTCTCTTCCTTCCTCCCTTGTCGTTTGGGATAAAGTTCAGGTCTCTTCTGTTTCCTGCTGTCAGTGGGGGACTGTGACAGGACGCAGCATTAGTCTGTAAATTATTGAGCGTTCACTGTGGAGCTGTGCACCAACACACTCCATGTCCTCCATCTCTTTAACACAACAGTGTAACAGACGCTGGTTTAATGGTCCTGCAGAGCTGCTGAAAGATATCTGATCAGCCTCCAGGTGTCACCTTCCCCTCCAGGACTCTCTGACACCCTCATTAAAGATTCATCCTTCATAAACCGACGTGTTAATGCCGTCTGAAGACTTTCACATAGACTCTCTGCTCCTCCAGGTGATGTTCAGAGAGGAACCTTTGTCTTCTTACACCTCAGAGTCAGAGACAAACACTGAGGAACACAGGGACTCTTCTTCTGCTCCAGAGGATCTGTGCTCAGGTCTGTACTTCCTGTACACACACACACACACACACACACACACAGAGGCTCAGCTCTACATACATCCTGCCTCTGACATCCCTCACACAGACAGCAGGCAGGCAGGCACTGAAGCATGGCTCCTCCTGAGTCAATAATTAATGGCCTGCCTCACATGTGTCCCACCTGGAGCCACTCTGCACTCACAGACAGCACCTCTTTAAGATGAACTCAGCGTTTCTATCATATATAGCTGTATATAGAGAGTTTTTACCACAGTGTCAACAGGCAGAGGGGACATGTGACAACTCCTTTACTTAGATTAGTTTGACATGTATATGGTCGTCCCTGGTGTCTCTTTTTCTGTCTAGAATTAATCACAGTTGCTATTTGACTTTGATCCATCAGAAGCATTCCATTCTATTCTGCTTCAATCTGTTCCATTCTATTCTGCTTCAATCTGTTCCATTCTATTCTGCTTCAATCTGTTCCATTCTATTCTGCTTCAATCTGGTCCGTTCTGTTCTGCTCTAACTGAGTGTGTCTGTGCAGAGGAGTCTGGCCTGAAGCGTCTGATGAGAGTCAGAACCATCCGTTTGGTGGAGGAGGAGGAAATGCTGCCAAACGCTGTGATGGACCTCTACTGGGAGAAACTCTTAGAGGACCAAAGTTCAGACTCACAGTGGACCCACTCCTGATTATTACATCTACATACTCATGTTTCTGTTAAGGGCTCAGACCATGATGTTATTATAGTAAATGTTTAAATGTTTGTAACAGGTTGAAGAAGTTTGTTTGTTAAAGTTAAGGATGATTGTATTGTCCTACAGCATCCAGCAGAGTCACGGTCTCCCTCTCTGAAGCGTTTATTTAAGCCATGTTTGTGTTCTTGTGGCGTCTACATCGTTAAATGATATTTTTAAATGTGAGCAGCATTAAATCAACACTGTCAAAATAACCATCAGTTTTAAAAGTGTTGTCTTTGGTCTGTGGTCCATAGTTTCTCAACACTGCAATAAAAACGAAGAGCTTTGTTTTTACATGCAGATCGTATCATGTGCTGAATCACACCTCTGAAAACATACCAAATGTTTCAGGGTGAGCTGCACGTGTGAACACTACAGAAGAGGATAAGGGCCACTGAAAAATTAAAATATTTATTTTTTATAATTATTCTGAGAAAAAGTCAGAATTTTGAGATTAAGGTCAGAATTCTGTCTGAGATTGAGGTCAGAATTCAGTATTCTGAGATTAAATTAAATTATGAATTATGAAGAAAAAAGTCAGAATTCTGTCTGAGATTGAGGTCAGAATTCAGTATTCTGAGATTAAATTAATTTCTGAATTATGAAGAAAAAAGTCAGAATTCTGAGATTAAATTAAGGTCAGAATTCTGAAAAAAAGTCAGAAATCTGAGATTAAATAAAGGTCAGAATTCTGAGAAAAAGTTGGAATTCTGAGATAAAATGAAGGTCAGAATTCTGAGATTAAGGTCAGAATTCTGAGAAAAAAGTCAGAAACCTGAGATAAAGGTCAGAATTATGAAATTAAAGTCAGAATTCTGAGAAAAAAGTCAGAAACCTGAGATAAAGGTCAGAATTATGAAATTAAAGTCAGAATTCTGAGATAAAATTAAGGTCAGATTCTGAGATTAAATTAAGAATCCTGAGATTAAATTAAGGTCAGAATTATGAGGAGAAAAGTCAGAATTCTGAGATAAAATTAAGGTCAGATTCTGAGATTAAGGTCAGAATTCTGAGAAAAAATGTCAGAATTCTGAGATTAAAGTGAGAAGGTCAGAATTCTGAGAAACAAGTCAGAATTCTGAGACTGAATTAAGGTCAGAATTCTGAGACTGAATTAAGGTCAGAATTAGGAGGAAAAAGTCAGAATTCTGATATCAAATTAAGGTCAGAATTATGAGAAAAGGTCAGAATTATGAGAAAAGGTCAGAATTATGAGATTGAATTAAGGACAGAATTATGAGATTAAGGTCAGAATTCTGAGAAAAAAAATCAGAAATCTGACCTTAATCTCAGAATTCTGACTTTCTTTCTCAGAACAATTATAAAAAAATAAATTTTACGTATTTATTTATTTTCAGTGGTCCTTATCCTCTTCCGTAGAATGCAAACAGCTGAACCCTGAACTTTTCCTGCCAGCTCCGACTGTCATCACCTCTCATCATGGGGCGCCAGTTTCAAGAGACCCTCTTCCAGCATGTCACTCCTCACTAAATGAACAATCACTGTGACTCTCTGATGAGATCATTTATTAAAAACATGCTAGTGGATATTTGTCATGTTGGTTATCCCCATATTGAATTTATGTAACCAGAAGAGACAGTTTGTGGAGATGAAGGGGTTTGCATACACCGAGTTAACAGAGCGAAACAGCCTGTGTAGCATATGGTTAACTACAGTTAGCTAGTTAACCTTCAAGTCTCTCAGAAAGAGACCTGTCGTGGTAGCTGTCCAGAGATGTTTCATATCACACTAAAGAAACATTGAGAGTGTTTGGAATTCAGTGCACTTGTTGCTCCTCTTCACAAGTCTTAGAGGGAACAGAAGGACAAACAAGGATACTGAAAATACTAATTGTGGTGAAAATGACTAAAAGACAATCCTGACTGCCTCGTAATATATCAACCTGTGACAAACACTAATGAGCTAACAAGCACAAACACAGCTAGCTGCTAATCAGTGCTAACAGTTAAAACAGTGTTACCATGTGGCTGAGAGTATAACCTGTGTGATGGTCTGTTATTCCAATAAAGTACACACAGACAAAAGGCTCCAATACAACAAACACGGCTCAGAGGTTAAAGTTCAGGGACTGAATTAGCTGAGGGGACACCTAGCAGACAGCTAGCAGCTCTCACCTGTCACTCAAAGAGGCCAGGCCCGAATTCTCCCTCCATTTAATCATTAATCTGCTGTAGACAGGTGAGTTGTTTATAAATTCAGCCTGTACAGTTGTCATGAAGAGAGAAATCAACTATAGAGAGAGTTTTTACCACAGTGTCAACAGACAGAGGGGACATGTGACCGACTCCTTTACTCAGATTAAACTGACATGTATATGGTCGTCCCTGGTGTCTCTTTATCTGTCTACAATTAATCACTGTTGTTTTGATTTGTTCCATTCCTATTCTGCTTTGATATGTTCCATTCTATTCTACTTTGATATGTTCCATTCTATTCTACTTTGATCTGTTCCATTCTATTCTGCTTTGATCTGTTCCATTCTATTCTACTTTGATCTGTTCCATTCTATTCTATTCTGCTTTGATCTGTGCTATTCTAATTTGATCTGTTCCATTCTATTCTACTTTGATCTGTTCCATTCTATTCTACTTTGATCTGTTCCATTCTATTCCTATTCTGCTTTGATCTGTTCCATTCTATTCTACTTTGATATGTTCCATTCTATTCTACTTTGATTTGTTCCATTCTATTCTACTTTGATCTGTTCCATTCTATTCTACTTTGATCCGTTCAATTCTATTCTACTTTGATCTGTTCCATTCTATTCCTATTCTGCTTTGATATGTTCCATTCTATTCTACTTTGATCTGTTCCATTCTATTCTACTTTGATCTGTTCCATTCTATTCTATTCTACTTTGATCTGTTCTATTCTAATTTGATCTGTTCCATTCTATTGTATTCTGCTTTGATCTGTTCCATTCTATTGTATTCTGCTTTGATCTGTTCCATTCTATTGTATTCTGCTTTGATCTGTTCCATTCCATTCTATTCTGCTTGTATCTGTTCTATTCTAATTTGATCTGTTCTATTCCATTGTAATCTGCTTTGATCTGTTCCATTCCATTCCTATTGTGCTTTGATATGTTCCATTCTATTCTGCTTTGATCTGTTCCATTCTATTGTATTCTGCTTTGATCTGTTCCATTCTATTCTATTCTGCTTTGATCTGTTCCATTCTATTCTATTCTGCTTTGATCTGTTCTACTCTGCTTTGATCTGTTCCATTCCATTCTATTCTGCTTTGATCTGTTCCATTCCATTCTATTCTGCTTTGATCTGTTCTATTCTGCTTTGATCTGTTCCATTCCATTCTATTCTGCTTTGATCTGTTCCATTCCATTCTATTCTGCTTTGATCTGTTCCATTCCATTCTATTCTGCTTTGATCTGTTCTATTCTGCTTTGATCTGTTCCATTCCATTCTATTCTGCTTTGATCTGTTCCATTCCATTCTATTCTGCTTTGATCTGTTCCATTCCATTCTATTCTGCTTTGATCTGTTCTATTCTGCTTTGATCTGTTCCATTCCATTCTATTCTGCTTTGATCTGTTCCATTCCATTCTCTGCTTTGATCTGTTCCATTCCATTTTATTCTGCTTTGGTCTGTTCCGTTCTGTTGTCCTCTCTGCAGATTGATTTGATATGACATGTGTGATCAGGTTGTCCCTGGTGTTTATTTATGTTGTTATGGGGTTTCAGCCAATCAGAATCAAACTGTTTTTGTACCAGGCTGTAAACATGTTTATTTCTGCTGTAACATTTTAACATGGGGCTCTATGGGGACTGTCTCACTGCAGGAGACACACTCTAGTGGACACTGGAGGAACTGCAGGTTTTAAAATTTGACATGGCTTTAGTCTCCTCTCCTTCCTCGAGGTCTGTTTAGTGAAGTTCTCTGGGTTTTATTTTCAGCCTGTCTGTGTTCCTCTTGTCATTTTTGTATTTAAGATTTAAATGTTTACATCAGTTTGATTATTATAGTATTTACAGTCTTCCTCTGATGATCAGTTAAATGTGATCACACAGACTCAGGGACTTCATATCATTGATCAGAGCTCGTTCACTGAGGTGTGTGAGTGTGTTGAACATGTGAGCGGCTCTGCCTCGTCTTGTGTTTCTCTGCTTTGTGCAGAGGAGGTTAATCATTAGAGTCAGTCTGCTGAATGTATCGGGTGGCGGTGATGTGCTGCTGGATGTGACCGGGCAGGGGGCGGACTGAGCCGGGACTCTGCCCCCTGACACTCCCCTCAGTCCGCGGAGGACCCCCGTGCGCACGGACCGGACTGAGGAGCGCACGGCTCCGTCAAAGCGCACTTCTCTTCACACATGTGGTAAGTTCTCCGCTCCTGTCCTCTCTCCTGTGTGAGTGCCTGGGTTTCTGTGTGTGAGGGAGACATGCTCGGTGTTTCAGGACAGGACTGAGTGTGTTCCGCACTGTGCTGCATCATGTGATTCCTCACAGGGACATTTTACAGACGATGAAGTGGGACTGCTGAGTGATAAGAGCGCACGGAGAAGTAGAAATACAGCAGTTTGATACAGTTTCTCTTTTCAAATGCTAAAGTATAAAGTCACAGTTCCTTTATACACTTTGAGAACAAGCAGAGAAAGTGTGTGTAAAGCAGTGTGTCATGTTAAAGTGTGTAAAATCACTGCCCTGTATCGCAGCTTCATTATTACTCTTCATGCAGCTGTAGACTGAACTTTATACTAAACCAGTGTAGTTTAGTATCAGTGACTTTAATGGGAGAGGTAACTAAACCTGTCAGATCCATGTAGTGAGAAGTGAAAACCTCCAAAGTGTGGTGGAGAAGAAGCATCATGTATCCTGAAACAGAAACAGTCCAGTTCAGAACACGGAGCTGAACTGTGTGGGTCCATCACTGCTCCTCTGTTACAGAGCAGGAGGTTGAGTTTGTTAAAGAAGTTTTATTCTGCACTGTGAACCTAAACAAGTAGAATTGACTCCAAATGTTTGTGCTAACTGATTACATAAGAGTTTTTAAGTAGCAGAAATACAATTTTTGAGTATAACTGAAATGATAAAATAAGATTAATTAATTTTCAAGTTTCCCCAACTCAAATGTATTAGTTACATTTTTATATTTTTAATTCATACATACTAGATGAAACTGAGTCCATGTCATGGTTTGGTTAGTTTAGTGTGTTCCTTGTGTTTCATGCCTTGGTTTCATCCATCCATTATCTTGACTGCTTATCTTGTTTGGGGGTCACGGGGGGCTGGAGCCAATCCCAGCTGACTTCATGAGGAAGGCAGGGTACACCCTGGACAGATCTCCAACCTATCACAGGGCAAACATGGAGAGAAAGACAACCATTCACACACACACTCACACCTACGGGCGAATTAGAGTGATCAATTAACCTGGTGAGCATGTTTTTGGAAAATGTCCCAGAAAGGGACCTGACGGGGATTTGAACCAAGAACCTTCTCACTGTGAGGCAACAGCGCGACCCACCACACCTGCACGCAGCCGGCCTTGGTTCCTCCCCGTGTTTATTCTGTGTTTGTTATCCTTTGTCTCCCTTGAGTGTTTAGTGATCCATGTTTGTTTTCAAACCGCCTACTATACTAGCAGTGGTCTTGGTCTACATTCAGTATGTAGTATGTGAGCAAGAGCAAAATCTGCAGTTTGCCAAAACTTCCAGGATGTCGTACTGATTCAGGAACATGTCTCAGTCTGCAGCCGACCAGTCTCCCTCACGTACTGTTTCCTGTTTTATATGACGGGGACACTCAGTTTCTATGTGCTGTGAAAATTATTAAATTCCATATAAACCACTTCTTAACTTTTTAAATCATCAGTGATGCTAAAGAAGCAGTTTATCTATCAGCTTGGCCGTTGTTTACTTCTGCTGAAACCGGGAGTTCAGTCTGGCCCAGCATCCTGCAGACCAGATCCACCAGAACAGTCAGACTACAGACTACCTTCAGACACAGTATGTAGTAGGTAGTATGTAGCCGGCCGGTTCAAAAACCAGCCCATGTCTCTTGTTGTGTTTTCTTAGTGTAGTCCTTGTGTTTCCTGTTTTATTTTGTAGTTCTGAATCCTTGTGTTTCCTGTTTTATTTTGTAGTTCTGAATCCTTGTGTTTCCTGTTTTATTTTGTAGTTCTGAATCCTTGTGTTTCCTGTTTTATTTTGTAGTTCTGAATCCTTGTGTTTCCTGTTTTATTTTGTAGTTCTGAATCCATGTGTTTCCTGTTTTATTTTGTAGTTCTGAATCCATGTGTTTCCTGTTTTATTTTGTAGTTCTGGATCCTTGTGTTTACTGTTTTATTTTGTAGTTCTGAATCCTTGTGTTTCCTGTTTTATTTTGCAGTTCTGAATCCTTGTGTTTCCTGTTTTATTTTGTAGTTCTGAATCCTTGTGTTTCCTGTTTTATTTTGTAGTTCTGAATCCTTGTGTTTCCTGTCTAATTTTGTAGTTCTGGATCCTTGTGTTTCCTGTTTTATTTTGTAGTTCTGAATCCTTGTGTTTCCTGTTTTATTTTGTAGTTCTGAATCCTTGTGTTTCCTGTTTTATTTTGCAGTTCTGAATCCTTGTGTTTCCTGTTTTATTTTGTAGTTCTGAATCCTTGTGTTTCCTGTTTTATTTTGTAGTTCTGAATCCTTGTGTTTCCTGTTTTATTTTGTAGTTCTGAATCCTTGTGTTTCCTGTTTTATTTTGCAGTTCTGAATCCTTGTGTTTCCTGTTTTATTTTGTAGTTCTGAATCCTTGTGTTTCCTGTTTTATTTTGTAGTTCTGAATCCTTGTGTTTCCTGTTTTATTTTGTAGTTCTGAATCCTTGTGTTTCCTGTTTTATTTTTTAGTTCTGAATCCATGTGTTTCCTGTTTTATTTTGTAGTTCTGAATCCATGTGTTTCCTGTTTTATTTTGTAGTTCTGAATCCATGTGTTTCCTGTTTTATTTTGTAGTTCTGAATCCATGTGTTTCCTGTTTTATTTTGTAGTTCTGAATCCATGTGTTTCCTGTTTTATTTTGTAGTTCTGAATCCTTGTGTTTCCTCTTTTATTGTGTAGTTCTGAATCCTTGTGTTTCCTGTTTTATTTTGTAGTTCTGAATCCTTGTGTTTCCTGTTTTATTTTGTAGTTCTGAATCCATGTGTTTCCTGTTTTAATTTGAGTTCTGAATCCTTGTGTTTCCTGTTTTATTTTGTAGTTCTGAATCCTTGTGTTTCCTGTTTTATTTTGTAGTTCTGAATCCTCGTGTTTCCTGTTTTATTTTGCAGTTCTGACTCCTTGTGTTTCCTGTTTTATTTTGTAGTTCTGAATCCTCGTGTTTCCTGTTTTATTTTGTAGTTCTGAATCCTTGTGTTTCCTGTTTTATTTTGTAGTTCTGAATCCTCGTGTTTCCTGTTTTATTTTGCAGTTCTGAATCCTTGTATTTCCTGTTTAGTTTTACGTCATGTCCTTGTGTGTTTCCCTCCTTCAGTGATTCATCTCATTAGTCTCACCTGTGTCCTGTGTTCACACCTGTGTTGATGACTCTGTGTATTTAGTCCCTCATTAGTCTCACCTGTGTCCTGTGTCCTCACCTGTGTTGATGACTCTGTATTTAGTCCCTCATTAGTCTCACCTGTGTCCTGTGTCCACACCTGTGTTGATGACTCTGTGTATTTAGTCCCTCTGGTTCCCCTGTTCCTTGTTGGATCATTGTTGGTCTTCCCTGTACCGGTACAGTGGTTTGGCGTTGTCTTTCCTTGTTACTTGGCGCTTCATGAAGAACAGCCATTGTGGTTTTTCAAGTGTGTGAAAATTTCCATGGTGACGTTGAGGATGTCATACTCAGCGTCCCTCTGTACACTCCAAAGTTGTTATTTGGACGTGGATATTAACTCAATAAATTTGATCCACTTATAATTAAACAACATGAATCGTTGGGATAACTCAATAATTCATTGTTGGTTCAACTAAATAGCTGGTTTTCAGTGCTGTACCCTTAATGGCTATGAGTTAGAAGTGCTGTTCGGTTTACAGTGTGTGACTTCCTCTCTGTTATTGTCTGTTCTGACTCTTCATGTTTCTGGTTTACTAAAGGTTCTTCTGTGGATCTGTGGGAGATGTTTGCATGGCAGGAGAGCCACTCATGAACCCCTCAGAGAGCAAGGTGACTATAACGTGCTCTCTAAACTCAGACTACACACATTGAATGTTTATCTGAAGCTGCATGTTCTGGTTTGATGATGAAGAGGAGGTACTTTGCTCTGACTCTGTCATTTCATGCACCTTGAACTGAAGAGTATTAAAGGGATAGTTTGAGTTTTTAAAGGTGGCGTTGAAAGAGTTCAGCTTCTGTGCAGGAGCTTCAAACAGGAGCCGTGCTGACTGTTATCTGCTGCACAGAGTTCATGTACTGTTGATCAGTGTCTCATAGACGCTCACTGTGAATCCTGCTCCATCCTGCAAAGGTGGAGTAAAGGCGTTTTCCACTGGAGGAACTTTACCCCTGAACTATATGTGTTTCGACCGGAGGACCCAGGGTCTAAATTAAGTTCAGTGGTAGATAATCTCCCCCATAAAAAGCCCCCTGCTTGGCGGGGTAGTACTTTTCAAAGGTCCTGGGACTTTCAGGGGGCAGGGCCTGCAATGCTGAACGTGTCTGATTGGTAGATTAACCTCAGTGTTTTTATTCCTCCCTCCGTCCACAATAACATCACACACATCTGTGATTCTCTTGATTTCTCTTTCTTTCATTAGTTTTGATTTGTTCTATCTTTCTTGTAACAGTAGTCTTCTCTCAGCCCACCGTGAATGCGTCTCTCCCGGTGTTACGGTTTTCAAAGTGACCCTGTAAACTGGAGACCTTCAGCTGAACGTGTCAGTGTTTGTGGAGTTTACACAGCTGTTGAAACACAGAGGGAGTTCCTGGGAATGCAAACTAGTTTAGTTTTTATAAAGATTTCAAAATATCCTCATCAGATATTTAATGATGGTCTAAAGACGTTTATGAGGGATGCATCCGGCTGAAAGTCTCCAGTTAACAGGGTCGCTGTTTAAACCAAAACACCGGCCGATCTCTGCCACGGCTTTTTGAGTTCAAAAGGATTTTAAAGCCGTGTTGAAACGTCTTTGCTACTCGCGCTTATCTCCTCTCACGTGTTGATTCAGTGAATCCATCTGTGATGAAATATAGCACCATCTAAAACAGACCAGCTGAGTCTCTTCATGCTAACAGGCTAACTGTTGTGTTGCTCATAATGATACCTGCCTGTCCGTCTGCTTCTATGGTGTCATCTGTGATGAATGGCATTCCTCTTTGTTTACTGCCCTCTACTGGTCTGGTGGTGTAGTGCATTTACTTTTTTTTCTGCATACTTCACTGGCCTGATTTACACAATCTACCCGGGACTTCAGCCCGCGGTCGAAACGCAGACAACAATGGGGGCACAGGAACCTTTTAGTTCAGGGGAAAGTAGTTCTGGGGGCTTAAAGACCCTGGAACTCTTAGTCCAAATGCATATGCACATAAGGTAATCTGATGATAAGGCCTCCATGTTCTTCTTTTTCATCCCTTTGTTCCCAGAATGAAAATAAGATGTAGTCCCCACATCCATCGAGTGAGACACAGGTGCTTCCTGTTCTCTCTGTCTCTGCTGGCCGTCTGTCTGCTCAAACTTGTCTACATCAAAGTCACCGTGAGAGACAGCGTCTACATCGAGCCGTACGGGATCACCGGCAGCTTCTCCAGAAACCACCACAGGTATGAGGTCAACTGTACGGCGGTCTACGAGCTGGACCCGGTGGAGATCGGGAAGGCTCTGGAGATCAAACGTAAGGTGATCGTTGAACTGGACGACGAGAGCACGGTGAGTCTGACCGCAGACTGTCAGACGTTCGTCAGAGTCAGAGGTTACGATGACGTTCCTGTGTCGGACGCAGAGCGGAGCTTCCCATTGGCTTACTCTCTGGTGGTGCATAAGAACGCCCCCATGGTTGAGCGGATCCTTCACGCCATCTACGCTCCTCACAACATCTACTGCATCCACTACGACCAGAAGTCGTCTCCGGCGTTTGTGAAGGCCGTTAAAAACCTCGCTCGGTGCACGCCCAACGTCTTCATCGCCTCTAAACTGGAGTCTGTGGAATACGCACACATCAGCAGGCTCAACGCTGACCTCAATTGTCTGTCTGACCTGCTGAGGTCAGAGGTCAAGTGGAGGTATGTCATCAACCTGTGTGGTCAGGACTTCCCTCTGAAGTCAAACCACGAGCTGGTGCTGGAGCTGAAGCAGCTGAACGGCAGCAACATGTTGGAGTCGAGTCGACCCAGCGAGCTGAAGAAACAACGCTTCCGCTTCGCACACGAGCTGAGGAACGTCCCGTACGAGTACAGACGCATCCCCGTCAAAACCACCACCGCCAAACAGGCTCCGCCCCCCGGGATCGAGGTGTTCATCGGGAGCGCGTACTTCGTCCTGTCGAGGGAGTTTGTGGATCACATCAGCAGCAGCGCCCAGGTGAGGGACTTCCTCTCCTGGTCTGCTGACACGTACTCACCTGATGAACACTTCTGGGCCACCCTGGTCCGGGTATCCGGGGTGCCCGGACACGTTCCCAGGTCTGAGGCGGACATCACAGACCTGAGGAGCAAAACACGGCTCGTCAAGTGGAACTACTTAGAGGGAAAACTTTACCCAGCATGCACGGGGACACACATGAGGAGTGTCTGTATATACGGGGCGGCTGAACTCCGCTGGCTGCTCAACTTTGGACACTGGTTCGCAAACAAGTTCGACCCCAAAGTGGACCCGGTCCTGATTAAGTGTTTGGAGGAGAAGCTGATGGAGAAACGTGAGAGAGTAAAAACATGAAGGAGGAGAGGAGAGAGGGAGAGAGGAGGAGGATATTTATTCTGTGAGGAGGTGACGCTAACGTGTACTCTGTTACTTTGGGACTTCAGTCAATACAGATTTTAAACTCTTGTTTCATGAGTGTGTGTGACGTGTGTGATGTGTGTGATGTGTGAGATGGCGTCTGATTGGTTCCTGAAGCGAGCAGGTCATCAGATGTGCGGTCGACTGTCTGAACTCAATCCAACATTTAAACACTGAGTTAAAGATTCATCAGTGATAAAGGTTCATTTCACTGTTTCTGTTTCTACACTTAGATGCTGGACTTTGATACTTTCACAGGTTTTGATCTGGTCTGTGAAGGGATTTGATTTCTCTCTTGACCTCTTTAAGATTATTTTGAATTTGTCTTCAACATCATCAGTCTTAAACTTTCACTAACAGATCATTTCAAGACATCACCCTAAGAACAAATGCCATCCACTGTCACAAACAGCCAGGTCTCAGACACTCGTCTATCACTGCGAGCAAAAGACCTATGATGTTCTTGTGTGTGTGTGTGTGTGTGTGTGTGTGTGTGTGTGTGTGTGTGTGTGTGTGTGTGTGTGTGTAAAATTAAAGGGAATTTTCACCATGTTTTAAAGAGGTTGTCCTCCATCTTGTCCTTCCTCAGTGCTGACTGAGAAAGCGGAGTTCTCATGCTGTTGGAGCCATGACAGCAGTGCCTACATATCCCAGGATGCACTGCAGCTTAAGCCTTTCTGCTGCCAGTCAAACACTGTGTCTTAAATAAATACCAAGTCAGCTATAAACACTGTTGAATGTTTCTTGGTGCTCTCATCTCTCTTTCTCTCTGTTTGTGGTGGAGCTTCGTGACAAGTTTACAGGACAGGACAGGAGCTGAAAGCATCCACCACGTCACATGACTGTGCTGCTGCCAGAGCTGCATTAGATTAAGCAGCTTCAGACAGACACAAAACAAACACCTAAACTACAAACTAGAGTACTTCAAATCTCAAATCCTCACATCAGGTCAAAGTTTCCTTCCTTCCTTTTTCTATCTGAGTCAGACAAACAAAAACGTTCTCACAGCACATTTTCTTATTTGATACTCACTCTGATGCCAAAACTGTAGGGTTCAAATACATCTGTTCTCCTTTGATCCGTTCCATTCCATTCTGTTCTCCTTTGATCCGCTCCATTCCATTCTGTTCTCCTTTGATCCGCTCCATTCCATTCTGTTCTCCTTTGATCTGTTCCATTCCATTCTGTTCTCCTTTGATCTGTTCCATTCCATTCTGTTCTCCTTTGATCCGTTCCATTCCATTCTGTTCTCCTTTGATCTGTTCCATTCCATTCTGATCTCCTTTGATCCATTCCATTCCATTCTGTTTCCTTTGATCCATTCCATTTCATTCTGTTCTCCTTTGATCTGTTCCATTCCATTCCATTCTCTTTTGATCCATTCCATTCCATTCTGTTCTCCTTTGATCCATTCCATTCCATTCCATTCTCCTTTGATCCGTTCCAATCCATTCTGTTCTCCTTTAATCCGTTCCATTCCCTTCTGATCTCCTTTGTCCCGTCCTTTTCATTCTGTTCTCCTTTGATCTGTTCCATTCCATTCTGTTCTCCTTTGATCTGTTCCATTTCATTCTGTTCTCTTTTGACCTGTTCCATTCCATTCTGTTCTCCTTTGATCCATTCCATTCTGTTCTCCTTTGATCCATTCAATTCCATTCTGTTCTGCTTTGATCCATTCCATTCCATTCTCCTTTGATCCGTTCCATTTCATTCTGTTTTCCTTTGATCTGTTCCATTCCATTCTGTTCTGCTTTGATCTGTTCCATTCCATTCCATTCTGTTCTCCTTTGATCCATTCCATTCTGTTCTCCTTTGATCTGTTCCATTCTGTTCTCCTTTGATCTGTTCCATTCTGTTCTCCTTTGATCCATTCCATTCCATTCTGTTCTCCTTTGATCCATTCCATTCCATTCTCTTTTGATCCGTTCCATTCCATTCTCCTTTGATCCGTTCCATTTCATTCTGTTTTCCTTTGATCTGTTCCATTCCATTCTGTTCTGCTCTGATCTGTTCCATTCCATTCTATTCTCCTTTGATCCATTCCATTCTGTTCTCTTTTGATCCATTCCATTCCATTCTGTTCTCCTTTGATCCATTCCATTCTGTTCTCCTTTGATCCATTCCATTCTGTTCTCCTTTGATCTGTTCCATTTTGTTTCATTTTAACGTTTTACCACAGTGTCAACAGGCAGAGGGGGAACGCGACAGACTTCTCACTGTGGAGTGATTTGATATGAGGTGTGATCAGCTTTTCTCTGGTGTCTTTTTTGCTGTCTAGAATTAATCACTGTTCGATTTGGCTTTGATCCATCGGAACATGCCATTCTGCTTTGATCCATTCCGTTCTGTTCCATTCCATGTTATTCTCCTTCTGCAGATTATCAGAGATGGTTGGGGTCTGGAAGCTCCTCAGGCTGCTCTATGTGCCCACTAACAGTCATTATTTCCCCACTCTCAAGACCAGCCTGAGACCACACTAATGTTTTTACCACAGTGTCAACAGGTGGAGGGGGAATGAGACGGACTCCTGATTTGATTTGATTGTCATGTGTGATCGGGTCGTCCCTAAGCTGCTCTTGAATTGAGTTTCCTGCAAATGTGAAAACAAATGATCTTGAAGCTGTTTTTTTAGAGGCATCATTTCAGTGATTAAAGCGTCCTGTATGCCCAGGCTGCAGTCTTCACTCTGCTGGTTCATTTCACCCTTTGCTGCAAGCCTTCCCCCGCTCTCTACTCCCCATCTCTCCTGTCTCTCTGTAGCTGTCCCTTTTAATAGAAATAAGATCAAACTTTAATAGATGATTTGAGGAGAAGTGTATCTCAGTGGTCTAATGTCCTCTATCAGATAATGCTCCCAGACCAGAATCACTTAGGACTTGACTCTGAAGTTTAAAGAGGGGCTTAAAGTGTCGGCTACAGCTACAGACAACATGTGTTCATGTGTAACCAGGTATCAGAGACTAGCTGCATCTGTAGAGGAGCACATACAGGGTGACTGATCATACATGTCTCATGAAGCTCTGAGGAAAGTCCAACACGTGAGGAATGTTTGCTCTCTGCACAGTTTCCCCTCTGTCAGGACCAACCCAATCCAGAGCCCAGAATACTCTTTTCCCTCTGTGTGTGTGTGTTTGTGTTTGTGTGTGTGTGTGTGTGTGTGTGTGTGTGTGTGTGTGTGTGTGTGTGTGTGTGTGTGTGTGTGTGTGTGTGTGTGTGTGTGTGATTGCGTGCATGCGTGTGTGTCTGTGTGGATTGACTGTAGTCTCTGTAAATGAGTCCTGGTTAGTATGTTTGTGTCAGCATGCACACACACAGACACATGCACAAACTGAAGCATGGTGAGTCACATGACTTCCAAAGGAAAGGGGATTATGTGGTTTGTGCAGAGTTTAGACAGTAGACAGAGAGAGAAAGGTAGCCAGCTAAAGAACTGATGCAGATTCATGGAGCAGGAGAAGCTCTGATGTCTGCAGATAAAGTGTTGCCGTGTACAAACCAAGCAGCAAGCTCCGGCCGCGAGAATTGAAGCCAATGCAGAAGTGTTAATAACTGCAGTTCACCGAGTGTCCACTTGGCTCTGGAAGTTCCAGAAACCACATACACACCAATTCAAAGAAGATGATCTTTACAGCAGAAATAAGCATGTTTACAGCCTGGTACAAGACAAGTGTAGTCTGATAGCTCATGTCTCTATCAGCACACACTGTACGGGGGGTGAATTTATTCATAACACAGCAATTTTGAAGATATTGAGATTACAAGTTTTCCAATGAGAGGCACAGCTGACTCTGTAGCTTTTAGCCAGGAGGCTGAAGGCCCGCCTCTTTACCTCACACTCACTCGACAGATGTCAGGTTAGTTCAACATTTCCAATATGGCTGCAATCGGCTTCAAAACAGCGCTTCAGAAACAGATTTGTGACGTCACGGAGACTACGTCCATTATTTATACAGTCTTTGGTACTAACCTGCAAAGTAAGGCTTTAGTACACCTCGTATTATTAACATCAACGTGTTTCCTTATGTGTCTAAGGTTTACATGTTAACAGCAGGTGGGATAGTCCAGTAAAAACACGAAGAGAAATGTAAACTTACAGCCTGTACAGCTGGGAGCTCAAACACCGGCCTTAAATATCTGACGAGTCATCCTAGCCCTCCCTGAATAACTGAGTATAAGCCAAAGTATAGAGAAGCTAAAGGGGACATCGCACCTAAAGCCTCTAAAAGTAGTATGGGAGGTAGAGCCTTCAGTTATCAGGCCCCTCTCCTTTGGAATCATCTACCAGTCAGGGTCCGGGAGGCAGACACCCTCTCTACTTTTAAGAGTAGGCTTCAAACTTTCCTTTTTGATTAAGCTAGCCGTCTACAGTCATAGATCGGCTCTTTTTGTAAAGTCATGAAAAAACAAAGTGATCAAGATAAGATAAGATATACTTTATTTGTCCCCCGTTGGGGGAAATTTCTGTTGTTACAGCAGCTTACAACACGGGACAGGGGAATACAACAATGTACTAACATAGTTAAAAAATATAATAACAGTAATAATAGCAATGACAAGGGTAAAATTAAATTAAATTAAATTAAATTAAAATAAAATAAAGTAAAATAAAATAGAATAGAATAGAATAGAATAAAATTAAATAGAATAAAATTAAATAGAATAAAATTAAATAAAATAAAGTAAAAATAAAATAAAATATGGTAACTATTCCAGATATATACACACTATGTACACTTCTATCTGATAAATAGATAAGGTAAGTTATTGCATGATAAAAATGTCACCAGGTTATTTAAACAAACATACACAGTATGAAGAACAGTGTGATTCAGATGGATACAGTAGTTATTTGTGTTTGACTTGAACAGAATTCTAACATCAAAAACAGAATTCTGACATCATCAAAGACAGAATTCTAACATCAAAAACAGAATTCTGACATCATCAAAGACAGAATTCTGACATCATCAAAGACAGAATTCTGACATCATCAAAGACAGAATTCTAACATCAAAAACAGAATTCTGACATCATCAAAGACAGAATTCTGACATCATCAAAGACAGAATTCTGACATCATCAAAGACAGAATTCTAACATCAAAAACAGAATTCTGACATCATCAAAGACAGAATTCTGACATCATCAAAGACAGAATTCTGACATCATCAAAGACAGAATTCTGACATCATCAAAGACAGAATTCTGACATCATCAAAAACAGAATTCTGACATCATCAAAGACAGAATTCTGACACCATCAAAAATATAATTCTGACATCATCAAAGACAGAATTCTGACATCATCAAAGACAGAATTCTGACAGCAATATAAGAATTCTGACATCATCAAAAACAGAATTCTGACATCATCAAAGACAGAATTCTAACATCAAAAACAGAATTCTGACATCAAAAACAGAATTCTAACATCAAAAACAGAATTCTAACATCAAAAACAGAATTCTGGCATCAAAAACAGAATTCTGACATCATCAAAGACAGAATTCTGACATCATCAAAGACAGAATTCTGGCAACAAAAACAGAATTCTAACATCATCAAAGAGAATTCTGACATCATCAAAGAGAATTCTGACATCATCAAAAACAGAATTCTGACATCATCAAAGACAAAATTCTAACATCAAAAACAGAATTCTGACATCATCAAAGACAGAATTCTAACATCAAAAACAGAATTCTGACATCATTAAAGAGAATTCTGACACCATCAAAGAGAATTCTGACACCATCAAAAATATTATTCTGACATCATCAAAGACAGAATTCTGACACCATCAAAGAGAATTCTGACACCATCAAAGAGAATTCTGACACCATCAAAAATATTATTCTGACATCATCAAAGACAGAATTCTGACATCATCAAAGACAGAATTCTGACATCAATATAAGAATTCTGACATCATCAAAAACAGAATTCTGACATCATCAAAGACAGAATTCTGACATCAAAAACAGAATTCTGACATCAAAAACAGAATTCTGACATCATCAAAGACAGAATTCTGACATCATCAAAGACAGAATTCTAACATCAAAAACAGAATTCTGACATCATCAAAGACAGAATTCTGACATCATCAAAAACAGAATTCTGACATCATCAAAGACAGATTTCTGACATCATCAAAGACAGAATTCTGACATCATCAAAGACAGAATTCTAACATCAAAAACAGAATTCTGACATCATCAAAGACAGAATTCTGACATCATCAAAGACAGAATCTGACATCATCAAAGACAGAATTCTGACATCATCAAAGAGAATTCTGACATCATCAAAAACAGAATTCTGACATCATCAAAGACAAAATTCTAACATCAAAAACAGAATTCTGACATCATCAAAGACAGAATTCTGACATCATCAAAGAAAGAATTCTGACACCATCAAAAATATAATTCTGACATCATCAAAGACAGAATTCTGACATCATCAATATAAGAATTCTGACATCATCAATATAAGAATTCTGACATCAATATAAGAATTCTAACATCATCAAAAACATAATTCTGACATCATCAAAGACAGAATTCTAACATCAAAAACATAATTCTGACATCATCAAAGACAGAATTCTGACATCATCAAAGACAGATTTCTGACATAAAAAACGGAATTCTGACAGCATCAAAGACAGAATTCTGACATCATCAAAGACAGATTTCTGACATCATCAAAGACAGATTTCTGACATCATCAAAGACAGAATTCTGACATCATCAAAGACAGAATTCTGACATCATCAAAGACAGATTTCTGACATCATCAAAGACAGAATTCTGACATCATCAAAGACAGAATTCTGACATCAATATAAGAATTCTGACATCATCAAAGACAGATTTCTGACATCAAAAACAGAATTCTGACAGCATCAAAGACAGAATTCTGACATCATCAAAGACAGATTTCTGACATCATCAAAGACAGATTTCTGACATCATCAAAGACAGAATTCTGACATCATCAAAGACAGAATTCTGACATCATTAAAGACAGATTTCTGACATCATCAAAGACAGAATTCTGACATCATCAAAGACAGAATTCTGACATCATCAAAGACAGAATTCCAGAATTCAGTCTTTGATGTCAGAATTCTAGATCACCTACTGTTGCTCTCCATACAGACTGTTTTTCCTGCTGACAGCTGATTGGTGGATACTACTCAGACTACAGACAGAGACCTGAACCCTTCTCAGACTAGAACCCAGACCCTGAGATCCAGATTCAACATGTCTCTGAATCAGAATCTGTAATTACAGGTTAGTTGTTGTTGAAAGTAAAAAGCTTTGTCAGGTCTGTCCTCAAGAGGAGAAGAAAACTACGTCTACAATGTTTGTTTGTTGAATGGAGCATCATTTCTGATGCTGCGTTCAGGGAAGTCAGGAAATCTAAACGCTGATTGTCTTTAGTGACACAGCATCAAGCAGATTTGTGTCTCAGTGTAAATGTTTGATGTAGAACAGATTGTTAGCTGCTCTTCATGCAGATATAGAGAGAAAGAAATCACCACCACATGAATATGGAGAACCCAAAGTGTCTGAGGTTTACCAGTAAAAACATTACTTCATGAAATTCCTCTCCGGTCAAATTTGTTTATTCTACTTCATCTGATCCATTACTCTCAACAAGGATTGGCTAACACCGCAGATCAACAGGGACCACTAATCCTGTGAAATGATCCCGCAGTTTAATCATCACCTCTCTGAAACAGTTTCAACACACACTGAATATTATTACCTTCATGAAGGGAAGATTTATTGTCCTGGCTCCAGACTTGGCTCCAGACCCTGCTGACTGAACAGGACTGAAGTAAAGTGTAAAGTGTATCAGGGAGCTGGAAGCTGGCAGGCCGACATAACTCAGGGAGCTGAAGACCAGACCCTTATTCAAGCCGGTCCAAGCTGCTGTTTTCAAAAAGCCTGTGGAAGTTTCCAGAAAGTGAGGCACAAATATTTCAGAAGAGGGAGGACATGATAACACAAACTCAAAGATGGACCAATCTCAAAGTTGGTTTAGACTTTATGAGTTCACTATTTCAGCTAGGTGAAAGTCTCCCATGAGATGTTCCTCTTTCACCAGTTCATGTGTCGACCTCAGCACTTTTTATCTCCTGCATTGGAGTCATGGTGTGCTGAGCTTGTGAAAAGGGATCATGTAGGTAATACAACAAAGGGGATAAGGGGCTGTTTTAGGGGCAGCAAGTGGATGCAGAACACGAGCTCATGTTTCTGTCTTCCATCAGTGTTTGTTCCCCCGTAACCTATTCACAGATTTGACATGAGAATGCAGACTCTGTTGGCTGGGGTCTGGATTATGGTAGAGAAAGTGTTCTGGTCTCTGTTTGTAGTCTGAGTAGTAACGACTAATCAGGTGTCTGCAGGAAAAACAGTCTGTATGGAGAGCAACAGCAGGAGGAGCATGATCCAGCTGAAGGGCATCAAAAATATATCTGAAATACTAGTGTTGTAGTACTCTAGATCGGTCTTGGTCTCCAGACCGGTCTCGGAAACGTAAGCATTTCTACTCTGTCTTGTCTTGGTCTCGGGCTAGGCAAACTCCATAATTCAAATCAAGACCAGTTGAGACCACCACTGATGCACTCTGTGTCCCTGTCATAACTGTGATAAGAGAGACAAACAAAAAAAATAAAAGTCTTTTATTTTGTTAACTCTTATCATGATGATTTTTCATTGATATACAGTTTATGGTCTTGTCTCGGTCTCGCCCTGCCCTGGTTTTGGTCTGGATTCCCTAAATGTCTTGGTCTCTGTGCACTCTGGTCTCAGACATGTCTTGGTCTCTGTGAATGTGGTCTTGACTACAACACTACAAAATACTAATACCATTGTTCCCAGTGGCGTACACTGTCACCAGACTAGAGCAGGTGGGTTCTGAGATTGGCAGTGATCTTGAACCTTTATGAGCCATAAAGACACGCTCTAACCAAGCAGCAACCTCCGGCTGTGAGAATTGAAGCCAATGCAGAAGTGCTAAAAACTGCAGTTCATCGAGTGTCCACTTGAGGCTGGCTCCGGAAGTACCGGGAACCACAGACACACCAATTCAAAGAAGACGATCTTTACAGTAGAAATAAACATGTTTACAGCCTGGTTCATAAGATGAGTGTAGTCTGGATAGCTCATGTCTCTATCAGCACACACTGTACAGGGGGTGAATTTTTTCATAACACAGCAGTTTTGATGATATTAAGATTACAAGTCTTCCAATGAGAGGCACAGCTGACTTGATTGACAGGCGATAACCCTGTAGGCTCAAAGCAAGCCTCTTTATGTCACACTGGCTCAACAGCAGTTATGTTGAGTTCAACATTTGCAATATGGCTGCCGCTAATGACCGGCTTCAAAACAGCACTTCAGAAACAGATGGGTGACATCACGGATGCTACGTCCATTATTTATACAGGATATGGCTCTAACTCACAAAGCATGTGAAGTATCTGATATTACCACATAAAATTAAGTATATGTTGCTAGTCTGTGTTGTTTAAAATAAGTCCAGGGGCCCACAAGAATGAGTTACAATAGTAGGCTCCAGAAGTCTCTAGGAAGGGCCTGAAAAAGATCACCTTTGACATAGGCAAATCTATGATAGACAGCTGACGTCTTTGTCAATACTTAAAACAAGGCGTCCATAAATGGAGTCAAATAGCAGCTAACGTGAAACTTATATTGAAGAGTCCATATATGTGTATGTTTGAAGGACACCCTCATTCTAATTTGAGTACACCTTCATAGTATTTAAGCCAGAACGTGGAGACAGAAGAGAGGCGACTTCATCTGGCCCGGTCGTCCTCCAAGTAGTCGCGATGCTTGTTACTGATGCTGGTGCTGTTTGATTGTAATAAATCGAATTACTATTCAAGCTGGCCAGTGTCACGAGGTTCATTCTACATCTGCACATCACGGGCTGTTAAGACACGACACATGCACAAAGGGTTAAACGCATCACTAATAGCACCGCTGTGCACCAGTGTTGTTAGCATATATAACAGAACCTTCTCTCTTTAAATGAGCCTCACTGTAGATAACACCTTAATCACAAACACCGGCTCTTACAGCCAGTTAGAGTGAAATATCTACGGTGTGCTGAGAGCTGGTGGTGACTACGCCGCTGTTACACTCAAACTCTTCGGTGATCAAGACAACAGCTCCTCCTCTGGATGTCCTGAAGATAACACGTGAAGTCTGTTGATATTACTTTGACATGTTATTATAATCATCAGGGGTTCGATCAGTCTGGAGCTGAGCCATCACACAAGATGAACTATAATTGAGCTGGGTATAAACTGTGAGGTTTGTGTCACGTCTGTTATTAGGACTTCCTCTCTCCATTCAACTCATGGTGTATATGTGAGAGCACACAGTGCAGATCTGTGCAGCAGTGAGGGGAGATGCTAACAGCTCGTCTGATGAGACCTTGAGACAGGGAGATATTGGGAAAGGGGTCCAGCTGCAGACATCCACAGCCAGACCCCTACCTTTGCAGACCTCCCCAGTGATGCACCTCTGCAGTCAGGGCCGGAACTGGTATAATTTGTTGTAGTGATTACACCTGGAGACAACGGTGAGTTGCTATTCTTAAGAATCCAAAACAGTGAATAAATAAGTCTTTATGTCCCAAACTTACATTTCTTCATTTTTCACAGTTTCAATTATTTTAGTAATCAAATTACTGAATGTGACACCAGTACCAAGTGTTTTTTACACGAACATTAGCGTTCTTATTCTGAGCTTGGTTATAAAGTTCTGTAAAGAGGTTTTGTAGATCAGGTTATTTGTGGTCTACAAAGGTTTAAAACTTGTAACAATGTTGAAACCAGAAGTCAACACAAGACTTTGTTTTCTAATATCTTGCACATTTTTACAGATTAGAGGAAACAATTGACTAAAATGTTAAACCGGACGTTCAACGCAATTTTATTTGGAAACTTTGTGCGTGTGTTTCTGGCCTTGACCGTGGAGGTGCTTCTGTGGGGAGGTCTGCAGAGGTAGAGGCCTGACTGTGGAGGTCTGCAACCAGACTGTCTTGGATATCGGGGCAAATGATGTACAATTCTTGGTGCAAGTGTCGGGCCCATCTACTCTCAGCGATTTCTCCCATGTGTATTATGCACAGTAAAGCACCTTTTTTTAACCTACCAGTCATCTAAACTCAAAATGCATCAACAAATCTGCCTGACTTTAAAGTCCCAGAATGACTCCAGGTTGCTTCAGTGTTCTTGGTGTGTCGGTCATCGTTGGGAGAAGCTCAGGGCTCGTGGTGGAGGATCAGATGTTCTTTATTCAGGATCACTGGAGTGAGCAGGAGGCCTCACTGTCGGGCCTCCTCTTCATCACTGGCCTTCTCCTCACAATAAACTCGATTCATGGCTGCTCCGCGGTGCAGAGGGGTTGTAGAGGACAGGTGAAATCTGAATACCAAACCTGCGCCCCCCTCCTATGTGTGTGTCTGTCTGCAGGTATACAATGAACAATAAGCATCATTCTCTCTCTGCGCTCTGGTATTTTGAACCCAGGCCAAGCTGAGCTGTTTGTTTTTTTCTTTCCCCCTGACTCATTAAGACCTCTTTCCCAGAGAGCTGCTGTGTCATCCTCCAGGTCTGGGAAATAATGACTCAGTTTCAGCACAAGAAGTTTTTGGCAAGCCTCCTGTTATCCACTGGGTGGTCCAGTTGAATTTCTGATCTGTTTTTGAGCCTTCTTTGGCTTCAAAAGTGCAAGATATTGAGTACAACCATCCCCTCTTTAAGTAATTACATTACAGCGTCACTCCCCGCTCGCAAGATGGGCTGCTCTGAAAAGAAGGAATAATTGGCCAAAAAGCGGGTGGACTTTGTCCAGAGTCGAGGCAGATGGTTGTTCCTGCTTTTCATGGTGATTAAATGAGAGTAAACTGGTATCCAACATACACAATTCCTCTGAATGAAATGACTAAACACATCTCTATTCACCTCTCACAGCTCACAGTTTTCTGATGATTGGTGTCTTTTGAAGTTAAAACTAAAAGAGACAGTAGACTGTTTATATAGTAGCCATTATGATGGTTCTCATTGGTGGATTGCAAATATAAAGCCTTGAGTTAAGCATACCAGCTGCCAGGATGTTGGTTTTCTATCCAGAAGTGACCATATTTGGACAAGGGGGCGGAGCTGGAGAGGAGCGTGGGCTAACATGATAAGTTGTTAAAGCTAAACAGTCTGTATCCGAGGATTATTCATTCACTACAGGAAACATCATTGAAAGGATGAGTCCACTTGATAACCCCATAATGTTCTGGCTGTCTCTGTCCATCTGTCCTCTCAATCTCGGGCTTTGGGAGACATGAGGGGCCATGTGGTTGGGTACTGAACTGATCAGTAGAGGGCGTAGTGGGGTGGGTTTCTTCTAGTTAAAGTCATAGCTGACAAAAGATTTCTATTAGACTCACAGACTGTCTGAGAAGATGGACTGCACAACTGCACCCTGAAACGGAAGCCAAGACTTTTTAATCCTCCCCCTGGTGACTGGCTACAGTACAGGTCATAAGCCCCACCTCCTCCATAGAAACAGATGGGACATGGGTCAAAGTGTAAAATCAAACACAGGTCAAATAAATGTTTGTCAAACATGGTTTCTGTCTTTATAGTTGGTTCTTATCATGCTGATTTATGTCTCAGTGTTCCTGTTTCTAACTAGTTTACCGAATCAGAATCAGAATCAGAATCCGAATCAGAATCCGAATCAGCTTTATTGGCCAGGTATGCTTGAACACAAGGAATTTGACTTTGATAAACTGTGCTCTCTTTGTACAAGGCATAAGAATAAGAATAAGACCTACAAATAAAATAAAAATATAATAAAAATAAAAATGTAATAATATTAACAATAACATCACCTGTAAATGTTAAAATGTTACAATGTCATTTAGCAGACGCTCTTATCCAAAGGGACGTACATACGAGAACAAGAACAACACAAGCAAAGATCTAGACAAGAGGAAACAAGATCAGTAAGAGTAACAAAGTGCTTCAAGTCCATTTGGGTGCAGGTACTGCCAAGCAGTGTAAAGGCAATGCACAAAGGGACAACAGAAGAGAAGAGTCGAGCTAGTAAATACAAAAGAACAACAAATAGGCATGACTAATATGTACAGACTAAAATAATATGATAATAGTGCAGTGGTGAGTAGCAAAAGTTAGTATGTAGGTGATAGTTTGTTAATAATTTGTTAATAATAATAATAATAATAATAATAATAATAATAATAATAATAATAATAATAATAATAATACTTACTTTGAATTAGTTATTGATGATATAAAAAAAAGGGGGTGTGACATCATGATTGACAGCTGTGTCGACCATTGAGGCTCCTGCAGCGCTGTGTGCACCGGATTATCAGAGTAGAGAAGAAACAGTGAGAGGAAACATAACAAACACTAACACAAGAGTCATTGAACGCACCATAATCAAGAGAGTCTGCTTCAAACCATCACTAACACAAGAGTCATTGAACGCACCATAATCAAGAGAGTCTGCTTCAAACCAACACTAACACAAGAGTCATTGAACGCACCATAATCAAGAGAGTCTGCTTCAAACCAACACATGGACCTGTGACACCGTGGACTCGACCCACCTGAGAACTGGACCCACATGAGGACTGGACCTACATAAGGACTGGACCTACATGAGGACTGGACCTGCCTCTGGACTGAACAAACTGAGGACTGGACCCACCTGAGGGCTGGACCTACCTGTGGACTGAACAAACTTAGGACTGGGCCCACCTGAGGACTGGGCCTACATGATCGGACCCACCTGAGAACTGGACCTACATGAGGACTGGACCTACATGAGAACTGGACCTACATGAGGACTGGACCTACATGAGAACTGGACCTACATGAGAACTGGACCTACATGAGGACTGGACCTGCCTCTACACTAAACAAACTGAGGACTGGACCCACCTGAGGACTGGACCTACCTGTGGACTGAACAAACTTAGGACTGGACCCACCTGAGGACTGGTCCTACCTGTGGACAGAACAAACTTAGGACTGGGCCCACCTGTGGACTGAACAAACTTAGGACTGGGCCCACCTGAGGACTGGGCCTACATGATCGGACCCACCTGAGAACTGGACCTACATGAGGACTGGACCTACATGAGGACTGGGCCCACCTGAGGACTGGGCCTACATGATTGGACCCACCTGAGGACTGGGCCTACATGAGGACTGGACCTACATAAGGACTGGACCTACATGAGGACTGGACCTGCCTCTGGACTGAACAAACTGAGGACTGGACCCACCTGAGGGCTGGACCTACCTGTGGACTGAACAAACTTAGGACTGGGCCCACCTGAGGACTGGGCCTACATGATCGGACCCACCTGAGAACTGGACCTACATGAGGACTGGACCTATATGAGAACTGGACCTACATGAGGACTGGACCTACATGAGAACTGGACCTACATGAGGACTGGACCTACATGAGGACTGGACCTGCCTCTACACTAAACAAACTGAGGACTGGACCCACCTGAGGACTGGACCTACCTGTGGACTGGACCTACCTGTGGACTGAACAAACTTAGGACTGGACCCACCTGAGGACTGGTCCTACCTGTGGACAGAACAAACTTAGGACTGGGCCCACCTGTGGACTGAACAAACTTAGGACTGGGCCCACCTGAGGACTGGGCCTACATGATCGGACCCACCTGAGAACTGGACCTACATGAGGACTGGACCTACATGAGAACTGGACCTACATGAGGACTGGACCTACATGAGAACTGGACCTACATGAGGACTGGACCTACATGAGGACTGGACCTGCCTCTACACTAAACAAACTGAGGACTGGACCCACCTGAGGACTGGACCTACCTGTGGACTGGACCTACCTGTGGACTGAACAAACTTAGGACTGGACCCACCTGAGGACTGAACAAACTTAGGACTGGGCCCACCTGAGGACTGGGCCTACATGATCGGACCCACCTGAGAACTGGACCTACATGAGGACTGGACCTACATGAGGACTGGGCCCACCTGAGGACTGGTCCTACCTGTGGACAGAACAAACTTAGGACTGGGCCCACCTGTGGACTGAACAAACTTAGGACTGGGCCCACCTGAGGACTGGGCCTACATGATCGGACCCACCTGAGAACTGGACCTACATGAGGACTGGACCTACATGAGGACTGGGCCCACCTGAGGACTGGGCCTACATGATTGGACCCACCTGAGGACTGGGCCTACATGAGGACTGGACCTACATGAGAACTAGACCTACCTCTGGACTCAACAAACTGAGGACCGGACCCACCTGAAGCCTGGACCCACCTGAGGACTGGACCCACCTGAGGACAGGACTGGTGATAAGGTCAGTGGGCTGCCTTAAAGTTACTAACCCTAGACCTTTCTGGAGTCCCTGAGCTCCCTTGTCTCGTAGGTTCCTCTGAGCTGCCGTAGACGTCCTCCTGCTGTGGATGTTCCAGACTCCAGCTGATACGGACGTGCTGGACTCCAGCGGCAACAGCTTCTACTACTCGTCTCATCACTATCACCGCTCTCTCTCTCTCTTATTCTCCTCTATCCCTCTTTCAAGACCCAACTCGGTCGAGGCAGATGTCTGTCTAACATGAGTCTGGTTCTGCTCGAGGTTTCTGCCTGTTAAAGGAAGTTTTTCCTCTCCGCTGTAACTAGCTAAACATAGATTGGTCTAGACCAAGAGTGCCGGATACGGCCCTGGTGGTGAGGCTTTCAGCAGTGTGACTGCCCCCTGGTGGCTGGCTGCAGTATAGGTCAAAAAATCCGTCTCCCCCATTCATTTGAATGGGGGAGCAGTCAAACTTTAAAAAATAAATACACGTTGTACGAATGTTTCTCCCATCCGTATGCTGTGGTTATATGTAGTTAGTATTTGACTGTTTTGTGTTCAAGGCCTCTTTTTTCTGAAAAGTTTCTTTTTCTTTAGTTATTAGAGTTTAAAAAACAGGGTTTTACTTCCTGTTTCCTTTGATTCACAGCCGCCGTAGAACGAAACTTCAAAGGGCACACAGCGTCTTGTGACGTTACGCTGTAGGGCGGAGCTTATTACAAAGTCTTCACAGGCTCTGGCTGCACAATGGCTGCGCCCAGGAGAGGGATTTTTTTACTTCAGAACTGTACAACGGGAAGAGGCGGAGCAACGCTGTCCATTTTTATTTACAGTCTATGGTCTAGACCTGCTCTGTTTGTAAAAGAGTCTTGAGATAATGATTGTTGTGATATGGGGCTTTATAAATAAAGATTGATCCCCATCGGTCCCTGTCAGGTGGAGGTGATGTGCTGCTGGAGCATGAGGGACAGGGTCTGTTTCGGCACCAGGCTGCAATCGTGTTTATTTCTGCTGTAACTTTTAACATGGGGCTCTATGGGGACTCGTGCACTGCAGCTCTGTCGAGACAAACATTTGCATGGCAGTGATGCGAGGCGATGTGCTGAACCCTACACTACTTGTGCACCACAGACAGAGGCCTATCAAAGACCTGTGTTCCTCAGAACTGAGGCGTGGACCCAAATTTAGCAGGACAGTTGCTCCTCAGTTTTTTCTGGCATAAAACGTACCTCTACATATTTTAAACACTAACTGGTGATATTCTGCAGCATAGAGCGTGTGTTCTTGGACTGCACACAGCTCGGCTTTCACAGAGTCTAGTCCTGATCGGGGGCTTCTCAACCTGCTGTCATCAGCCCGACCCAGTTCCTGTGGTGACGCCTCAGACCTCGATGGACCAGAAATACCTCTGAGTGAACAACCTGTCTTTGTTAGTGAGGAGTGAACCTGGCTGCAGCATTAAGGGTTCAGCTCTGAGTGCAGGCCGTCCTTGTTACTTGTTTATCTGCTGTTTATTTAAGATAAGGCACGCCTCAGAAACTCAGAACCTGAAACTGACCTGTGGGTGAAAAATGAAAAATACTTTGTGGAGGTTTGGTGTGAAAGTCTTCACTCCGCCCTGCACATTGGCCGGTTCCAAGGAAATATTTGGAGCGTTATGCCGAGGTGAACAAAATGTGTTTATGATCCTGGAGAGCAGCTTGATTCTCTTTCCTCTCTCTCTGCCTCACACTAACACTTCTCTGTTTACTCTGTTCCCACTCTCACTGAAAGGCAAATATCTGCTGAGTACTCGACATGAAGGACAAATAACACTGCTCTCTATACCTGCTGGATACAAGGAAGCAGCATGCCCAAACACAATCAGGTCTTGTTTACATGCGGTCCACATATCAGGAACAGGATAATCTAGCCGTCTCTCTGCCTCTGACTCTGAGCCACTCACTTGTTGCTCAATCGTCCTGATAGATATGGACCTCATGTTTTCATTAGCATGAAAAGCCAGCTTTATAACTGATGGCGGTTGAAAAAAACGCCCATGGTGCACAGCTCTCTCAGCATAATGGACGCCTTGTGTGAGCAGACAGCCGCTGGTTCCAACCAACACCTCACTACATGAGGTAATCACCCGAACACAGAGAGCGCTGTATGTGATAACTGCTCGCTCACACTGCTCGCCCGCTGCTCAGCAGAGACACACTAACATGACACAAACCACATGCTTCATTAAAGACCACTGTTTCATCACGAGCGCCATCTTTGAAAATGATCACACAGAAAACTTAAGAAAGAAATTTAAATCAAGATTAAGAAGCACTCTGCATGGATAGCAACGGCCATCTTTCTTCAGACGCCTGTCAGCTGGTTCATCTACCACAGAGTCTGCCTGTCCCCTAACACTAGAAACTCTATAAACCCTCAACCATCAATGATTACCAGAAACTTCTAATCCTTTGAGAATGGAGTGTTTATTGGACCTTCTGACAAATTAAAAATAAATAAATTAAATGTCAATTTTCATAGAAGAGTTTTAATTTGTGTCATATTTGATACATCAGGCATTTTGGTGCAACAAACTAAAACATTTAACCCTGTAAAGCCTGAACCATCAAATAATTGTCAGAAAATTCTAATTCTTTGAAAATGGAGTGTTTATTGGACCTTCTAAAAATAAAAGAAAAATAAATTAAATAGCAATTTTCATATATGAGTTTTAATTTGTATCATATTTGATACATCAGGTATTTTGGTGCACATTTATAACTCAAAGTGTCTTCTTTTTTAAACAAACTAAAACATATAAAAACAAAAAATTTAGCCTTTCAAACTTTGAGTTTTTTTCACATTTTTTTCAAACCTAGAAATATTTTTTTCCGTATTGCATGACAACATCATACATATTTTGTTGCAAACAAACCTAATGTATTGTATATTTCTTCTCTGAATTGTTCAGTTTTTAGTGGAAATCAATGAGCAGAAGACAATTATTCACTAGGGAGCCATGGCAACCATTAACCAGTCATCAATCATCATGATACAGCAGGTTACATATATAAAAATACAATATATGTTATAAATATTTCAATTTCTACTCTAAATATACCTCATTATGTCATTTAAACATGATCTTAAATAATAAAAAGACTGTATGTTGCTTTATGGAATAATGTATGAAATGTAATAAAATGATGATTGACAGTAAATAAATGTCCTTATATACCTGCTGTATTAATTTTGATACACTCATTTTCAACACGACTATAGATTAAGTAATGAAATATTAATTCGTTTAACATTGCATCAATCCAGTAACTATTCCTCTTGAAGTTTCAGGAACAATTTGAAAGTTTTTTTCATCCAAATTTTTTCAAACTTGGTAAAAATCTCCCTGAAAAACCTGGAGTGGGTCTCTGATCCATAGCTGACATGTTGGATGTCTCAGGTGACGTCCTTCTGCTGCATGAATTACTCACACCTGGTGGATTATCTGTGCACTGCATGTATCTGATTGTATACATTTTACTGAAAGAATATATCACACTGATGATGTAGAGGTCTCAGAAACTGATGTATCAAAAATGATACACTTAGCGTTATAGGGTGAAGATGAAGATTTGAGACATCAGGCAAAAAGAAAACAGCAGAAATCAAACATTTAGTTCTCCCTCTGTTAGCTCAGGCTTTGCGTGCTTGTGTTTGGATTTTAACTTTATATAGTAACCTAGAGTTCAGCCTCACTGATCGCCACTGACCCGCTTTCTTCACTTTTCAGAAGTGACATCAGAAAGAAGCTGAATGTTAGAGCGTCTTCAGAGGAGGAGTTCAGCTCTCTCCACTTTTATTGTTAATGACACAAGCCATGATCCACACCATGTTCACCTGATCAACACACACTGTGTGAGCTGCTGGAGACTGAGATCACTCTACAACACTGAGTCTGCTCCATCAGGATCAGACTGTGGAGCTTCAGAGGATCTCACACTGAGGTGATGAAACATTCCCAACACATCAGGGACTCGAACATCATAGACCTGATGAGCGGATCAGTGCTGCAGGTGTGTGTAAATGAAGGTTCTGGACTGCTGTTTGTGTGTGTTTATAACTCCAGTGGAGGACCAGGAGGATGAAATGTGCTACTGTGTGTCCCTGAAGTGTTTGTTAACTGAACTTTAAGTGGACACTGCCACCTGGTGGACAGAGGACATCCTTACATCAACATGAGTGAACTCTCACATTAGTGAAGGATTGTAACTCCTAAACATAGAGAGATGATCACAGAGAGGTATAAACTTTCACATCAAGGTCCTGGGTCCTGTTTTCTCTCATGTGCTGGGGTCTGATATTGACAAACTGTTTATGGAGAAGCTTCAGTAGATTTGTTCATCCTGCCACATAAAGGTCCGTCAGTCTAAGCCTGTCCTCCTGTTTTTATCCGTTGGTTTGTTTTTTCCTTTTTGCTGTGGCAGCAGTCCACTCAGACGTCCCTCTCCCCGGCATCATTTCCCAGCTCCTCCTGGATCCTGAGTCCTCCCCAGGCCCGATGGGATGTATAACCCCTGCAGCGTATTCCGTGTCAACCCCAGGGTTTCCTCTCAGGAAGGATCCTGATCAAACATTTGAGCTCCTGACCCTGTCACGGTGAACTCTGACTTCAAACCATCAAAATCAATCAATCAATCTTTATTTATAAAGCACCAAATCACAACAAACATTATCTCAAGACACTTTTCCAAACAGAGCAGGTCTAGACCACTCTATGTCAAATTATGAACAGAGACCCAACATGAAGACAGGATCAGATCCAGTCCCATCTTACAGACAGGACTCAGTCTGATCTCATCTTAATCCACCATGAGCAGAGCACTTTGCAGCATTTAGCAAGTTACAGTGGCAAGGACAAACTCCCTTTAACAGGCAGAAACCTCCAGCAGGACCAATGTACTTCTATTTGCATGTGTTTCTTTAAGTCTGACTGTAAAATGAGCTGAATAAACAAACAAAAATAAATATACTATGTTATTTGTTTATTCCAGTTGAACTGGTTTGTGCTCCTCTGCCCTCCCTGCACATGTTGGGGTGTGAATGGAGTCAATCATTCACTCTGACTGTGGACGCTGCTTACTCATTTTAACTCAAATATTAAGAGTGTGTCACAAAGCAGAGTTCCTCAAAGCTCTGCATGAGACAGAGGGTCAGGGGCCAGAACGAAATAGTCCTGCAGTCCTGAAAGTCTAAATGAAACAGGAAGCGGGTTGCATGCCTGGAAGTAGCTCGCTGTAGTAAAACCCCGGAACTGGGTTTATTAGACTTTTATTTAGGAGGGCGCAGCGTGTCTTTGAGAGGGGTCCTCCAACCCTGCAGTCTTCATTTCCTCCTCTAAGAACCCTTCAGTTAGATATTCTCTTCCTCCTAGTTCTGGTTTCAGGTTCAGGTATGCATGTGGAAAACAGAATCAGAGTATCATCAGAGGCGAGGCAGAGCTACGTCAGATATTTGATCTGTAAAATGAAGTTGTTCCACAGGAGGAGCTTCATTTCTCCAGCTTCCAGCCTTTATAAAATACAAAGGTCCATTTACACACTGCACACAGGAAGAATGAGTCCCAGTATTTTCTTTTCTCAGGTTATGAAACAGACTTTGGACCCTATCATACACCCCATGCAAAGTGTCCTGGCAGACATCATTCTGCACCCAGCGTCCAGGTTGAGTGAATATGGAGTGAACTTATGCACATGTCAGCACTCATGGCTGTGCTGGTTTCAAAATGAGGTGAGGTCAGGCGCAAAGAAAGTGCATTGCAGAAAGCCTCCGCGCCTTAGACCAACAAAAACCTGGTCTACAGTCTGAAGTCAGTGGATGCAGACTCTCCGTATATTTAGAGGGCTCATCAGTGAGAGACAGTGTGATGGGTTTAGAGTTCACACTTCGTTAGTTCCACACAGACGAACACGTGCAGCACATAATGCTCTTGGTCTGGGGCTGATCTAAAGATACCTGAAGACGAGGATGCTGTCATTGCTATCTGCTCACCTGCTGTAACAAAAGAATTCCCCCCAATGGGGAACCAATAAAGTATATCTTATCTTACCTCAGCCCTCAGCACCGAGCTCTACATCAAGTGTGCTCACTTTATCAGTCAATCAATCATTATTTATATAGCGCCAACCTTCAAATTGTTCTTGAAACTTCAAGAGGAATAGTTACTGGATTGATGCAATGTAAAACACCTAATATTTCATTACTTCATTTATAGTCAAACTGTGTTGAAAATGTGTGTATCAAAACTGATACAGCAGGTATATAAGGACATTTATTAGGAGATCTGTCAATCATCATTGTATTACATTTCATACATTATTCCATAAAGCAGCATACAGTCTATTTATTATTGAAGAACATGTTTATTACTTACTTAATTTTACCTCTTTAATTAATTGCTAATAACTTTTTAATAATTGATATTTTATAAGCTCTTGTTTGCTTTATACTCTTTTGCACTGTCTACTTTACAGCTGTTACACTTAAATTTCCCCTTATGTGGGACGATTAAAGGACTAATCTTATCTTATCTTATCTTATCTTACATGAAATAATTCGCTATATTTAGATTTTCATATATTCAATCTGCTGTATCATGATCAATTTTCTTTTGCTCATTGATTTCCACTAAAAACTGAACGATTCAGAGAAGAAATACACAAGAAATGTGTTGGTTTTTTTTGTTGTGTAGCAGATGCAGAATATGTTTGACGTTGTCGTGCAATATGGAAAAAAATTATTTCTGTTTGAAATTACTTTGGGAAAAATCTGAAGGAAACTCAAAGTTTAAAATGTTGTTTTTATATGTTTTAGTTTGTTTAAGAAAGAAGAAACTTTCTGCAATAAATTTGCACCAAATTCCTGATGTATCAAATATGATACAAATTAAAACTCATATATGAAAATTGATATTTGATTATTATTTTTTTTGTCAGAAGGTCCCATTAACACTCCATTTTCAAAGAATTAGAATTTTTTTTTTCTATGTGATACCCTGGATTTAGGAAATACTGATACCTTTGAGTATTTCAGTATGTTGTATTGTACTTGTTTGGTTAAGTCAGCATAGTGAAGAACATGTGACACCTGTATAATCAGATGAGGAGAAATGACTGAATCCTAACAGCTCAGGAAAACAGGACAGAACTTACAGCATGTGTCAAAACAACATGATGTGACATATTTTCAAACCCACAGATCCCTCAGTGACACAAGACCAAACACCAACACACTAACACAGACCCAGAGAACCGTCCTCCCTCAGTCTGACCATGAAGAAGTGAAGAAGAAGCTGAATACCAGATACAGATTATTGATACTACAAGGTGTGAAGGGACGTCATGAGTCCAAGTTACCTGCAGAGATACAACAATATGAGCTCAGGTCCTGAGCTTCATCGAGTCTACATGGCTCAGTCATGTTCAGATTATTTATAAAGCACTAAATCCCAACAAATGTTCTCCTCAGACTCTTTTCAAACAGAGCAGGACTGGACTCTATGTTATATTATTAACAAAGACCCAACATCAAGACAGGATCAGATCCAGTCCCATCTTACAGACAGGACTCAGTCTGATCTCATCTTAATCCACCATGAGCAGAGCACTTTGCAGCATTTAGCAAGTTACAGTGGCAAGGACAAACTTCCTTTAACAGGCAGAAACCTCCAGCAGGACCAGACTCATGTTAGACACACATCTGCTGAGACCGTGTTGGAGAGAGGGATAGAGGGAGATGAAGAGAGAGAGAGAGATGGTAGTGGTGAGACAGATAGTAGTAGTTGTAGCAGCTGGAGTCTGGCACGTCCACAGCAGCAGAGATCCAGAGGAACCAACGAGACAAGGGAGCTCAGGGACTCCAGAAAGGTCTATGGTTAGTAACTTTAATGGAACAGGCAGAGTTAAAGTAAGAGACAGGCAGAGAGAGAGAGAAAAACAGGATCCCAGTGTGTCAGTCTAAGCCTATAGCAGCTTAACTAAGAGCTGGTCCAAGCCTGATCCAGCTCTAACTATAAGCTTTATCAAAAAGGAAAGTTTGAAGCCTACTCTTAAAAGTAGAGAGGGTGTCTGCCTCCCGGACCCTGACTGGTAGATGATTCCAAAGGAGAGGGGCCTGATAACTGAAGGTTCTACCTCCCATACTACTTTTAGAGACTTCATCCATGTCCATGTTTTCTGTTTGGGTTGTTGTGTGTTTCCTTTGTTGTGGGGTTTTTGTGTGGTATAACTTCTATTTCAGAATACAAATCTTGAAATAAAAAAGAAAACCCTTCTGACATGAAGCTAAACTTTAAACACTCTTCATTAAAAGAAAACATTCATGTTAAAAAGAAACCACTGATTCTATGTCTCTTTTCTTTCTGAGCACTCAAAGCTCTTTTCCTCTCCTTGTCACATTCACCCATTCACATCACATTCACTCATTCACACCACATTCACTCATTCACACCACATTCACTCTCTGATGGTAGAGGCTGCTATAGTAAGGGACCATTAGTGTTAATCTCATTCATACACATTCACACACCACTGAACTACAGAGGGAGCAGTTTGGGGTTCAGGTTTCATGTTTGTTAACCCTTCGGAGTGATCTGTCATCAATGAGATCAAAGAGCTGTGCAGTGATTGATTAGATTACTTGGACCAATCACAGAAACTGATGAAAGCAGGAGGCTTATTAACACTCATGATGGATATCTCTGTGTTGAACATGTAAACACAAATAAAACAGCTGAACTCACTTTGTATTTATTTTAAGTATAGAATCTAATTTTCTTTTAGTGGTTTAAGATTTTAATGTTTTATTATCTTAGAAATGTATTTTATTTTGGTGAGTTTAATTTCCTGTGTTGAGTTTTAACATCTTATGTTTCCTCCAGTGTTTCCTCATTAAGACATCATGAGAGAGTCTCCTCAGTTCGTTCAGCAACTTCCTTTTTATTTTTCATTTATTTTATTTTCATTGTTGTTATTATTATTGTTGTTGCATATATTGTGTTCTTGACCTTAGGATAGTGGGGTCGGTGCTGGGGTTGGGATTAGGATGGGGGGTCTATTTTATATCTTTTTTTAAAATGAATCTATTTGAAGTTGTGTTTATGTACAGCACTTTGTGTTACAATGTCATTGTATGAAAAGTGCTTTATAAATAAAGTCTGATTGACTTTTGAGATCGTCATCGATCCATGGCTGCATGAGGGAAAAGATTAATTTTATTTGAGTTTATGTATTCTAAAGTCAGATGTGAAGTCTCCTGTGACATGTCAGCACTTTAAATGTTACTGTTTAATATTCCCTTTAATTTAACTCTGCTGTCCTTCACAGTTAAACCTCCAACCCTTCAATACATTAATAACAACGTTAAATATTAGGGTATTTAAACATCTCTTGTATTCCAGTTTTGATTTGCCTTTGAATATAGAGACTTTACGGGGGGGGGGGGGGGGGGATTGTGATGCAGTAGTGCACTACGGCTCTCCCCCCTCTCTACCGCCTCCCTTCCTGCCCCCCCTATTTTAATCCACCTCACTAGCAAACATACATATAACAAAAAAACAAACAAAACAAAATTCAAATCATATCACACACACACAGATCAGGTTTGGTGGGGCCTTGGTGTTTGGCTCGGCCCTACTCGTTGGGGGCCCATCGGGGCTGGGTGGGTGGCTGGTGTCCCTGTCACCCTCCACCCCCCTGCTGCCCCCTCCCCTGTGGGGGCCTGGTCCGCGGCTGCCCTCGGGGTCGGGTTTCCCGGGGTTCCCTCGCGGTCCTCTTGGGGGGGTGGGGTGGTGCGCAGCTGGGGGGGGTGTTACTACGGCAGCCATTGGGGTGTCCCTCCATGCCCCCGTGGCCTGGTCCATCAGTCGCAGGGCGTGCGCGTCTGCCTGGCTGTCTGCTCCTGGCCCTGGTGGCTCCTTTGGCTCCGTCTTGGGGGGCTGTGGGGGCGGTGTTGTGGGGGTGTCCCTTGGGGGGGCTGCGGGATCTCTCCCAAGAATATAGAGACTTTGCTATCATAAGTATTCATGCACATGTGTGTAATACATGTGATATTATCAGGAGACACAGTGGCAAGACACATTTCCTCATTGTAAAATGAAAACTTAAAATTGTTGGCCTGAAAATGATTACAAATTAGTTATCTCGACTCCCTGTATGAAGTTTGTTGTGTAAAGTTGGTCTTATTTCATAAGTTAGGTTGGCAAAACTTGAAATTATGGGTTGGAGGCTTGGCTACATTACTTGAGTCTGCTTCAGGCAAAAAACAGGGTCTCCAACTCAAATCTACAGGGGTCTTCTACACTTTCCATTCCCCACATGTGGCTCCATCTCTCCTGTCCTGTGTGGATTTGATCGCCCTGAAGGTGAGTGTTTAGTTTGAGTATTGTATTGAAACTCTAGCTTTACAGTTGGTCAGTTGATGGTGAGTTGATTACCGGTTACTGTCACTTTAATTTGTTTAGTTAGTTTAATAAGGCATAAGGTGTGAAAACGGTGCAGTAACGTGCAGTAACAAAGGGACATTTTCTGAACAAACAATAATAAGATGGCACAACTTTCACTTCTTAGTATGTAGAACTCAAAATGTTAAGTTACACTACATATGAATGATAAGTTATCCCAACAAAAACTCATCAGTTGGCTCAAATGTAAGATTTCTAGTTAACATCAAAACTCAAAAATCAAGTGCAGACAGTTCACTTGAAGTTTTGAGTTTTCACAGTTTTTTTGTTTTAACAGTGCACATGATGATTCAGTCTCAGCACTTCATTCAGTCCTCAGGTTATTGTTATTGAAACATGTTAAAGCCTCTGTGAGGAGTTTTACCTGACACTCATTGATCTGTGAAGAGGAGATGGCTGAGAGGAGGAAGGTGTCAGACCGGACATTAACATTTAAAACAGACTCTATTAACATTTCAACGTCACAGGCAGTGACACGTCGTAGAGCAGGGGGGAGACTGTGAGGCTTAGTACACTACCGCAGCACGCAGAGGACGAGGGGAGATACGATAAGGCAGGCACCTTCGTATCTTAAACAGCTCATAGTGCCCTGTTACCCCTCTAGAACACTATGCTCCCAACATGCAGGCCTGCTGGTCCTACCTAAAGTCTCTAAAAGTAGTATGGGAGGTAGAATCTTCAGTTATCAGGCCCCTCTCCTTTGGAATCATCTACCGGTCAGGGTCCGGGAGGCAGACACCCTCTCTACTTTTAAGAGTAGGCTTCAAACTTTCCTTTTTGATAAAGCTTATAGTTAGAGCTGGATCAGGCTTGGACCAGCTCTTAGTTATGCTGTCATAGGCTTAGACTGCAGGGGGAACTGGCACACTGACACACCCAACCCCCTCATCACTTACTTTAACTCTCCCTGTCCCATTAAAGTTACTAACCATAGACCTTTCTGGAGTCCCTGAGCTCCCTTGTCTCGTAGGTTCCTCTGAGCTGCTGTAGACGTCCTCCTGCTGTGGACGTTCCAGACTCCAGCTGATACGGACGTGCTGGACTCCAGCGGCAACAGCTTCTACTACTCGTCTCATCACTATCACCGCTCCCTCTCTCTCTTATTCTCCTCTATCCCTCTTTCCAGACCCAACTCGGTCTCAGCAGATGTGTGTCTAACATGAGTCTGGTTCTGCTCGAGGTTTCTGCCTGTTAAAGGAAGTTTGTCCTCTCCACTGTAACTAGCTAAATACTGTGAGGTGCAATGCTCATGGTGGATTAAGGTGGGGTCAGACTGAGTCTTATCCTGTCTTGGTGTTGGGTCTCTGTTCATATTTGACATAGAGTGGTCTAGACCTGCTCTGTTTGTAAAACACAAATAAAGATTGATTGATTGATTGATTAGAAAGGATGAAAACACAGCCAGAGTTCCTCACAGCAGCTTTAATGTTCAGTTCTATCCATCACACAGTCTGTGGTTATCACACAGGGGCAGTTCTGCTGAGTCAGGCTCTCACTTTTTATGATGCTTAGACTCTTTTCTTAAATCAGAGTGAGGAACATTTCGGTTAAAGAGAGAGTGCTGTGAAGTTTCCTGATAATCATGGAGGGAACATCTCAGTGGGTCAGGGGCGTGTCCAGAGGGGTGACTGTGTTAGGTAACTAAACCATGATTGGCTGGTTCCCTGGTCAGAGGCGGGACTCATGTTTAAATCAACAGTTCATGCTGCTATCCTTTTCTTTGTGTTAAAATGTTATTTTTTTCTCTTTTTCAAGTCATTACAGAGTTCAAATCAGAAGTTTAGAAATGATGTTCTGTTACTTTTTAGAGTTTTAAATTATGACACAGTGTACACCTGTAAAAGTATTTCTTACAGGTGTGTGTCTCAGATTATTTGAAGACAAAGTGGTCCCAGCAGTTTGATGAATCAGTGTTTGTGTTATTTAACTCTGTCTGAATGAAAGCTTTTAAAAAGTAAAGATGATTTCTGACTGCAGTGTTCCCTTTAATATTAGTGACTGTGTTTTGCTCTTCCTCTGCTGGCCTGTAGTGAATGTTGGTGAATAAATCTGTTATAAATAAAAGACTGAGTATGAGTGAGCCCATCAGTGACTGCAGCAGCAGCTGTTTGAAAGTCCTGTGCTGTTACAAAAGCAGTCGGAGTGATTTTCGGGTTATCGCGGGTTAGATTGGATTATACTTTTCTTACATAAGAGGGCTCATCAGGATTGGTGGCCTAGTCTGCGCATGCGCAAAGCGTCGCACCTACCAACAATAAACCATAAGCGTGTTTACGGAATTTAAAAACATTGGCGAGTTTTTAAGAGAAGAAGAAGCGTCGCGTGCAGAGCAGAGGTGAGTTCCTGTGTCTTCCTGTAGGTCAGCTCGGTGTGTGTTCGGAGTGTGTGTGTGTGTGTGCGTTCCGGTTGTTGTGTGTTCTCTTTGTGCACTTATAGATTTAGGAGGCAGAATCCAGGACGGCCGAGGCATCTGCTGGAGTGCAAAGCAGGCAGGCATTAAATATAGACTATCGCGAGTGTGTGCAGCTCTCAGTGAGAGTGTGTGAACACACACAGCATAGAAAGTTAGAGCTCCAACACGCAGGGAGCTGCGGGGCACGCGCTGCACGCAACAACTTGGTTTTTATCTGGAACAAAATGTTCTGCTGTGAAAGAGGCTGCAGGAACAACGAGCTGCTGGTGCTTTGAGTTTGTGCTCTGTGTGGATGAACATTGATGCGTTTATAAAAACGTGTGTTTCTCAAAGTGAAGCGGGTTTGGGTTTAGAGCTCGCAGCCTCTCGAGGCTTTATTCTGAGTTTTACGCACTCGTTTATTTGGAGGGTTTAGAACACTTTGACGCGCACAGAGCGCTTCTTTCTGTAAACTTCGCTTTATTTGGGACTTATTTTAACTTCACAGAGAAGAGAGAGCAGGCTGGGAGAGTTCACTCATCACACTTTAGTTTCAACTTTATTTAAAAGTTGTTTTGAAGCCTCTTTCTGCGGGCGGGACTCCCTCCGACTCTTCATCACTCGCAGCGTGGCTGCAGGAGAGCACACACCCACCCATCCCTGCGCGCTCTCTCACACACCCACCCCCACTCTCACTCACACACAAACCCATTCACTCACACACCCACCCAGTCCTTTCTCATCTACCGTGACTGTGGAATTCTTTAGGTTGAGCGCGGGTTCAGACTGAGCTCTTTGTGTGATCCGTTTGTGCGCCGTCAGAGCGGAGACGGAGTGCGCACTCAGCGCTCCGTGTGGTTGAGTTCAGGTTTAACGAGCCTCTTTTCCTAGAAGTTTCATGGAAGTCTTACATGCGTCTTATTTGAGCTCTGCGTGTTAACAATGGGCACACGAAGAGGAGGAAGGCAGAGCCACTCCGGGTGCCCTCTTCCTCTTATCAGAACATCGTGTTCCAGAAGTCTGTCTTCAGTCACTGAGACGTTGTCCCTCAAAGTCACAACTTCAGCAGAGTAACTTCCAGAAGTCCTTCATTTCTTACATCAGTCTTATTGGAGCTCCCTGCAGAGAGATGTGGATGATTCAACCCGGGGTGTAAAAGAACAAAGGTCTAAAGTCAAACCGGTTTGTTTGTGGTGAAGTCTTTGTAAACACAGAGGACAGTCCTGATGCACACTGCTCAGGTCTCCCTGCTGCAGGTGAATCTTCATCACTAATCAAAGTATCAGAGCTTATTTAAACTTCCACTTTAGAGAAATGCATCCCTCTCTGCCCCTCAGTCTCAGGGTGTTTCCCCATATGTTTAAAGATCATCTTCCTCATAAAGCTCTCTGTCTCTGTAGGGATCCTTTCTGTAATGTTGACTCTTAGAATAACACCCTGAGTCTGTCAGGGACAAAAACAACAACAACTCTCAGTTTTAACGACCCTCTGCTGCCAACTGAAGAAATCTACCACATTTCCTAACCTCCATTGTTCATTTTGACCCTAAAAAGTCCCAAAACCCCCTTAAAGGGTGATATGTGATGTAACTGAAGAGAAGGCCTCCCCTCCCCCGCTCTCTTCCTGCACAGAGCCGACCTCGGCACGGGCACTTCAATGTTTAAGCCTGTGATCATTTAGGGGAGACTCTTCTGTTCACATTGAGTGAAGATTATTGTTTGTATTGATTTATACTCTGATCTTTGATCCACACGGATCATGCTTATTGAGATACAAACCCTCTTTATAAGAGCACAGAAGCTTAAAGAGCTTGAAGAGAAGTTACTCCAATGATGAATGAACAGCGTTCAGTCACAGGACATGTGGATGTGTGTTTACATGTTGAAGATGAATCTAGAGCTTAGAGAGTGACTAAACTTTAGATATTCTAAAGAAGGAGCAGGTTTAGGGCAGGACATCCATGTTTTCCAGACTGAGTCAAAGTGTAATAAATCAAACAAGAGGGTAAAACAGAGAGAAGTTTGTGTTTTCATTTTCATATTTTAGTTGTAAAGGAAAGTAAACCAGTCCTCTTAGATTGTCTGTTTATTTGAAGTCAGTTTTATAAAACTCTGGAGTCAAGACGTGACACCTGAATCAGTGTGGTGAATCCAAAATCAATACAAAGCAGCAGAGAGCTACACTAAGATGACAGTTTGTACATTTCTATCACTAATGTGGAAACAGACCGATGTTCAGACATCCTCTCTGTTATCTTGAATTCATGGCGCTCTTCTGGTTTGCACCAGTCTCAATAAAGACGTGATCACCCTGCTCGCCTGCTTGCAGCAACTTTTCCTGCCTTGTTCTCACATCAGCTCACCTGATTTGGACATTTATTATCACCTCTCCCTCTCTCTCTTATTGTCCTCTATCCCTCTTTCCACCCCAACCTGGTCTCTGCTGTCTGACATGAGTCTGGTTCTGCTCGAGGTTTCTGCCTATTAAAGGAAGTTTTTTCCTCTCCACTGTAACTAGCTAAATACTGTGAGGTGCAATGCTCATGGTGGATTAAGGTGGGGTCAGACTGAGTCTTATCCTGTCTTGGTGTTGGGTCTCTGTTCATAATTTGACATAGAGTGGTCTAGACCTGCTCTGTTTGTAAAAGAGTCTTGAGATAACGTTTGATGTGATTTGGCGCTATACAAATAAAGATTGATTGATTGATTTTAGGAGTGTGGATGGCAGACAACAGTCTGGTGAAAATTTGGGCTTTTTGTGTTCACACATGCAGCACACCCTGAAATTTGAGGGAGAGCTCAGGAGTCTTTGTGCACGCGTAGAAAATCAGCTATAGACTCAGTAAAACATGGATGTAGTCTCAGTGACATCATCTATTAGTTTCTGAAGAGGCGTTCTGACGTTCAAAGATGGAGGTCACCATGTTGGGGGCAAGTGAGTTGTTAATAAATTCAGACGTGCAGTTGTCTCAAGAAAGAAATGACCTGTAGAGAGTTTTTACCACAGTGTCAACAGGCAGAGGGGACATGTGACCGACTCCTTTACTCAGATTAAACTGACATGTATATGGTCGTCCCTGGTGTCTCTTTATCTGTCTACAATTAATGACTGTAGTTATTCTGCTTTGATCTGTTCCATTCTATTCTATCCTCCTTTGATCTGTTCCATCCTATTCTGCCTTTATCTGTTCCATTCTATTCTGCCTTTATCTGTTCCATTCCATTCTATCCTCCTTTGATCTGTTCCATTCTATTCTGCCTTTATCTGTTCCATTCCATTCTATCCTCCTTTGATCTGTTCCATTCTATTCTGCTTTTATCTGTTCCATTCCATTCTATCCTCCTTTGATCTGTCTTATTCTATTCTGCTTTGATCTGTTCCATTCTATCCTCCTTTGATCTGTTCTGTTCTGTTCTCCTCTCTGCAGATTGATTTGATATGAAGTGTGTGATCAGGTTGTCCCTGGTGTTTGTTTCTACTGTTATGGGGTTTCAGCCAATCAGAATCAAGCATTGAACACAGCTGGGTAATAACCTGCTGTAAACAGGTGAGCTGTTTATAAATTCAGCCGTACAGTTGTCATGAAGAGAGAAATGATCTATAGAGACCCAAACAGTTTTTGTACCAGGCTGTAAACATGTTGATTTCTGCTGTAACATTTTAACATGGGGCTCTATGGGGACTGACTCACTGCAGGAGACACACTCTAGTGGACACTGGAGGAACTGCAGGAGACACACTGTAATGGACACTGGAGGAACTGCAGGTTCTTGTATAACTTAATTGGCTTCTGAACCAAAGGTTGGCACATGTGTCTTGCATTTGCAAAGAGCCATTTGACATGTGTCAGTATTCACATGGATTTATTATCTCTCTAAGACTTCAGGGACATTTGGAGGACGGAGGCTGAGACGTGCACAGACCCCCTGTGCACGCATGGCTCCGAGAGACAATTTACAAACAAGAAATCATTCATGCATTGTTCCATCGTCTTCAGAGATCATTAAAAACTCAGGCAGGTGTTTTCACTGCAGAAGTGAGTTCAGTGAAACTTTATAATGACGGTGTAATGAAGGTGTTAATAAAGAGGAGTTTCCAGAAAATGCTGAGTCGTTGCACCAGCTTGTATTTTAGTGTGCGCCTAGGTGCTGAATATAGAGCAGTGTTGTAGACACTATGATGGTGTGTGTGGTTTGTGGATGTATGCTCGGTATGCTCACTACTCCCCTCCCCCGAGGCAGCGCTCAGCAGAGACGAGCATGCTCCTGCACACAAACACACAGTCTGCTGCCAAGGCTGATGATTCTCTTTCTCTCACTCACAAAAGACCGACCGGACTTTCTGCTTTGCTGCTGATCATCACTGACAGTGTGTGACTGTGTGTGTCTGTGTTTTTTGTTGTCGTATAAAGTAGTTCTGTATCATAGACATCTACTAATAACAGACACAATTTGAATCTTTGGAGGAGCTGCAGCTGATTGGCTGATTTTGATTCCAAAATTAAACGCTCACAGTGTGAAGAGTTTAACTCTGCATGAAGAGCAGCTAACAATCTGTTCTACATCAAACATTTACACTGAGACACAAATCTGCTTGATGCTGTGTCACTAAAGACAATCAGCGTTAAGATTTCCTGACTTGCTGGAACGCAGCATCAGAAATGATGGATCCCAACATCAGGGTGGGCAGCAGGCACTCTAGAATTCTGACATGTCAGAGTTCTGAGACCAAATGGAACATTCCATGAAGAAGGTCAGAGCTAAAAAACATCAGTGTCTCTAATCCTCTTTCATAGACCTCCATTCAACAAACAAACATTGTAGACGTAGTTTTCTTCTCCTCTTGAGGACAGACCTGACAAAGCTTGACTTTTGACTTTTGACTAATCTGCATCAGGATGTTGTTATTTCAGCAAACTGAAGACCCGTTCATTACAAGAACATCACAAGAACATCAGTGTCTGTTTCAGGTTCAAACCACTGAAGGAAGCCAGAGTGAAGCCTCTGTGGAACTGTTTACAGTGAAACTGAGACTCTGCAGAAACAGATGAACGGGAGCTCCTCTGGGGGATGTAATGAACCAAGAAATTATGGTGTTTGCATTTAACATACTGTACACCTCAATTGGCCCCAAACGGCCTGGTGTACAGTGTGTACAGAGGTGTGAAACTGTCTTGCTAACTTGTTAGTCCATTGCTTTAGCAGAAGAGGTCATAGGTAAGCCAGGAGAAGCTCCAGTACAGCTGAAGTAACTATTGTTGCAAAGGTGGACATACTAATGTCAGTAAATTGATTCTTGCCGGTGCCGCTGGGACAAGGACAGCAGTCTTGTCCGAATCAAGCTAGCTGTAGCTCCACTCACCTGTGCATGTAAATATACTGACTGACAGTTAGCGGGCTCAGATGTGGTCTCAGCCTGAGGAGCTACTGGACCCCAACCACCTCTGAGAGGGAAAAGTGGAGCAACATACTGAACAATTTAACTGAATTGATTGGGCAATCCAGAGTCTGTGATTAGAGCTGACCAATCAGAATCAAGTACTGAACAAATGTTTATATTCCACAGCACACAGAGGGTTAATGTGTGAAAGTTCTCCCCCTGGTTTTGATGGAGATCTCCCTGCAGGCTGTTTTCATGTTCACAGTCGTACATGCATAGACATCAACGTTCCCCCGGGGTTAGTCCACATGCTGAGTAAACCAGTCCTGCTGGAATGGATCTCAAATTTTTATCACAGTGTTTAACAGAGGGGCGTGTGTGAGATGTGTTACTGCTGTGTTCAGGAGTTATATGAGGATAGAGGTTTGTTCAGGCTGAATTAAAACCATGTGGAACATCCCACAGTGTCCCCCCCTGTGGTCCTCAAATACAGCTTTTAATAATGAACACACACGTGTGAGTGCGCTCAACACAGGCTGCACATCAGACCTGAGTGCTGCAGCTCCCTGCACATCCCTCCAGAGCAGCGAATCAAGCAGAGTGTGGAGACTTCACTGGAGATGTTGTGGAAAAAGTGGTGTTGCGTAAGAGCTCTGCATGGTCCTGCGTGTCTCTTAATGTGGGACTTTATATGTCCGGGGTCACATGGGGCTGGAGCTAATCCAAGTTGACTTCGGGTGGAAGGCAGGGTACACCCTGGACAGGTCGCCAACCTATCACAAGGCAAATAATAATAATAATAATAATAATAATAATAATAATAATAATAATAATAATAATAATAATAATCTATCCATACATCCATTATCTTGACTGCTTTTCCTGTTCGGGGTCACTGAGGGGCTTGAGCCAATCAAAGCTGACTTCGGGTGGAAGGCGGGGAAAAAAAAATAATATATATAAAAAATAAAAATAAAAATAAATGAACTCCAAAGTACTAGAATGCATAATGAGACATTAAGAGCAAAATAACATGTTCATAATCATGAAGGCCTTTTTAAAAAGCGACTTAAAATTACAGACAGCAGTAGCACGCCTTATTTCAGCTGTAGGTCGTTCCACAGTTTAAGAGCCCTTGGCTTCAGACGGGCTCTGGGAACAACCAACAAGCCCATGTGGGCTGATCTTAGAGGGCGGGCAGGCCTATACCTAGTGAAAAGGTCTGTGATGTACTGGGGAGCCTGATTGTATACAGCTTTGTAAGTTAGTAAAAAATAATTGAAATCAATGCAGAATTTAACAGGAAGCCAACGTAATGAAGCCACAATTGGAGTTATGTGGTCTGATTTTCGTGATCCAGTGATTAATCGGGCGGCTGCATCTTGAGTTGGTTGAAGGTGGTGAACTGAAGTATGAGATAAATCAGAAGAAAGGACATTGCAAAAATCCAATCTTGGCAAGACAAAGGCATGGACTACCTTGTGCAAGTCATTAGATTAATTTTGGAAATTAGTTTGAGATGGATAAAACATGTCTGCACTACCTTTTTAACCTGGGCATCAAAACAAAGCTCGGACTCAAACAGCACACCTACGTTTCTTGCAGTAGGTGTGATGTTCAGTGAAAGGGGTCCAAGATGGCTGAATATGTTATTAGTAGAACTTGATGTGGAGAAAAGGATAACTTCAGTGGTCATTACATAGTCATTGTTATATTATCAGGTAGAGATGAGAACGTGGACGATGATGGGTTCATGTTTGAAGGTTTCTCTCTGAGAGGCTCCACATGTCTAAACTGCACACGTGCAGAACACATGCTGCAGGTTTGAATCAGACTCAGTGTTCATACATGAACTCATGTCAGTGTGTGTGCTCACACAGCTGTTGAGGCTGTGTGACTGAGTGTGTGTTTAGAGCAGGGTGTGTGTGTGTGTGTGCACCTCTTGTTTGACCCTCAGAGCACCCAGCCCTGCCCTGCAGCCCCTCCAACCAACGGATCAGTTTGTCTCCTGTAACTGACAGCAGCCAGCTAGCTTTCTTGTGTGTGTGTGTGTGTGTGTGTGTGTGTGTGTGTGTGTGTGTGTGTGTGTGTGTGTGTGTGTGTGTGTGTGTGTGTGTGCTTGTGTAAGGGGGGTGGAAAAGTGGTCGGGCCTGTTGAGCTTTCCCTCCTTTAATCATGATAAGTTGTAGGAGGAGCCAGTAAGAAACAGTCCCTCTACCTGAACCTTAAAGTCCGGACCTGGTGACTCTAAAACTCAGAGATTTGGAAGCATTCGTAAGAAGATTCAATCAATCTTTATTTGTATAGCGCCAAATCACATCAAATGTTATCTCAAGACTCTTTTACAAACAGAGCAGGTCTAGACCACTCTATGTCAAATTATGAACAGAGACCCAACACCAAGACAGGATAAGACTCAGTCTGACCCCACCTTAATCCACCATGAGCATTGCACCTCACAGTATTTAGCTAGTTACAGCGGAGAGGAAAAACTTCCTTTAACAGGCAGAAACCTCGAGCAGGACCAGACTCATGTTAGACAGACATCTGCCTCGACAGTCCTTTCTTTGCATGCTCACATTTTATGATCAGCAGCAACACACATTCTCTCTCTCTCTCTCTCTCTCTCTCTCTCCCTCTCTCCCTCTCTCCAACACGGTCTCAGCAGACGTGTGTCTAACATGAGTCTGGTCCTGCTGGAGGTTTCTGCCTGTTAAAGGAAGTTTGTCCTTGCCACTGTAACTTGCTAAATGCTGCAAAGTGCTCTGCTCATGGTGGATTAAGATGAGATCAGACTGAGTCCTGCCTGTAAGATGGGACTGGATCTGATCCTGTCTTGATGTTGGGTCTTTGTTAATAATAGAACATAGAGTACGGTCTAAACCTGCTCTGTTTGGAAAGAGTCTGAGGAGAACATTTGTTGGGTGATGAACTGTTAGTTTAATGATCATTCAGCTTCAGTCTTTATTACATTTAAGGATTTACTAAAGTCAGTATGTCTCTCAGATCCTGGTGTCGCCTCTCAGCTGGTGTCCGCCTGCAGCGCTTCTCTCTGTGGGTCTCAGTTTGATCATATAGCTTCATCTCAGAGGCAGCATTAGCCACGTCAGCTTCAGGTGTTTATTCATGGTCACAGTTTTCCAATCTCACTTGTCCTGCTCCTTTCTTTGTCAAGCTTAGCTCAGTGAATTGAGGGGTTAATTGGTCTTGCAGGAGATCCAACAGGATTAACTGGGATTGGCTGTGACAGGTGGAGCGGCTCAGGTAACCACCTCCAGGTGAGAAGGTCAAGTTTATCCTACGTAGAAAGCAAACAGAGTACAGTGTGCTTCAGAGACGTGTTGGGTGAATGAAGGTGTTGTTTAATCAATAAAGAGGAGTCATTTAAGGAGCAAAGACAACATCAGAAGTTAGAGCTAAAATGTATCAACACGTTTCAAACAGTCGGTTCAGAGACATGTTTCCTGTTCTTCAGCTCTTCTTTAATTAACAACACTCTGTAAACGTTGGTGAACCCAGGAGACCGGGTTCTGGACTTTAAAGTGACATGTTGGTGAACCCAGGAGACCGGGTTCTGGACTTTAAAGTGACATGTTGGTGAACCCAGGAGACTGGGTTCTGGACTTTAAAGTGACATGTTGGTGAACCCAGGAGACCAGGTTCTGGACTTTAAAGTGACATGTTGGTGAACCCAGGAGACCGGGTTCTGGACTTTAAAGTGACATGTTGGTGAACCCAGGAGACCGGGTTCTGGACTTTGAAGTGACATGTTGGTGAACCCGGGAGACCGGGTTCTGGACTTTAAAGTGACATGTTGGTGAACCCAGGAGACCGGGTTCTGGACTTTAAAGTGACATGTTGGTGAACCCAGGAGACCGGGTGCTGGACTTTAAAGTGACATGTTGGTGAACCCAGGAGACCGGGTGCTGGACTTTAAAGTGACATGTTGGTGAACCCAGGAGACCAGGTTCTGGACTTTAAAGTGACATGTTGGTGAACCCAGGAGACCGGGTTCTGGACTTTAAAGTGACATGTTGGTGAACCCAGGAGACCGGGTGCTGGACTTTAAAGTGACATGTTGGTGAACCCAGGAGACCGGGTGCTGGACTTTAAAGTGACATGTTGGTGAACCCAGGAGACCAGGTTCTGGACTTTAAAGTGACATGTTGTCCCAGTCTTCCCTGATAGAGGATTTCAGCTGCTCAACAGTTCAGGGTCTCCTTTGTCGTGTTTTTAGTTTCACGATGCTCCAAATGTTTTCAATGGGGGACGAGTCAGGACTGCAGGCAGACCAGTTCAGCACCTGGACTCTTCTACTACAGAGCCATGCTGTTGTAATCTGTACAGGATGTGGTTTGGCGTTGTTTTGCTGAAATCTGTAAGGTCTTCCTGAAGACGTCATGGTCTGGATGGCAGCATATGTTGCTCCTAAACCTGTAGATATAGTTCAGCATTAATGGAGCCTTCACAGATGTGGAACCTACCCATGCCATGGACTCTTATGATCCCCATACCATCAGGGACGCTGGCTTTGAACTGTGAGCTGATAACAAGCCGGGTGGTCCCTCTCCTCTTTAGAGCGGAGGACACAGCGTCCATGATTTCCAAAAAGAATGTCAGATTTTGTTTTATCAGACCACAGGACAGTTCTCCACTTCCCCTCAGTCCATCTTAAACAGGTCCAGAGAAGTCTCTGTGGTTCTGGATCAGGTTTATAAATTGAAAGTAACATCTGACTGAGGATCCCCTCTTACTGTTTGTTTGTTTGTTTGTTTAGGGATGAAGTTCCCCGTGGATCTGCTGGCTGGTGTCAGCCATGCAGAGCTGGAACGGCCGGCCCAGAACTACCTGAACAACCTCCTTTACAGCAACCCTGATTCAGCTGAACGCCTCACCCTGTCCGACTCCTCACAGGTACCACACACACACACACACACACACACACACACACACACACACACACACACACACACACACAGTCAGTAACACACGTGTTTGTCTGGAGGAGGTAGTGTTAGCGTGCAGTCTGGGAGTCAGAGCTGACTTACTTTGAGGGTTCACCCTGGACTCACAGGAGACAACGACTCCATCACAGATGACTACATCCTCCTGAAGTCTTGTATCTGGTTGAAGCCTCTTTGTTTGTGAAGCAGCGGTCTGTCTTTCTATCCTCAGGTCTCCATAAACATTTCCAGTGTGGGTTTCGTTCCTCTGTATGGATCCAGCGACAAACAGAAGGTCCTGGCCCTCTTCCCTCCCTCCGACCCCATGACCGCCGTGGCTCTGTTTTTGCTGGACCGATGGTGGACGGTGGACGAGCTCCTGAAGACAGCAGACCCCGTTCGAGACGGAGCCATGGAGGTAGGACCAGATGTTTAAATATCTGTATCCATGTAGTCTGGTCAGAGAGGGGCGTCCTAAATCCTGAACTGAGCAGGCCTCTCAGGGATTATTACAGGAGCAGATTTCTTCCTCTTCCTCACAAAGCTCTCTCTCTCTCTGCAGGGATGCTTTATTTAATGTTCTCTTAGAATAACAGCCTGAGCCTGTCAGGGACAAACACAAGAACTGTTAGTGGACTCACTTTGATCCATCAAGGATTATGTTGCAGGCGTTGCAGCCTGTTCACCTGCTGCAGGATGGAGAGATCAGCTGCAGACACTCTGAGGGTTTTGTACGTATTTGACCCTGAATGTGTAGAAACAGGGTCCTGGTTTAAAGAAAGCAGTTCTGTAAAACTCTGGATGAGGAAAGACCTGGAAGCCAGGAGTCTGCAGCGTCTGTTGTTGATTACAGGGAGCCTCAGTCAGTGAGAACTCATGGCATCTTGTTTTCATCAAGCACAAACTTTATTTGGAAAAACCTGGAAAGAGAATGTTGTGCAACACCACAAACCTTGAAATGTTTGAGCGTGCTGCTCCATGAAGTGTGTCTCTCTGTGTGTGTCCCTCAGGTGGAGACGGTCGGAGAGAGGATCGTTCTATACATCCTCAACCGAGTGGTCTACAGAGCCAAAGAGATGAGCCCAGAGGAGCTCCCCTTCCTCTGCCACGGAGAGACGGACCACGCTAAGATCCTCTGGAACAACGGACAGGCTGTCGGCTTCTACTCGGTCAAACCCGCAGGTCACTGATGTTTACCGCTCAGTGTTCATGTCACCTCGCAGAGAGAGGATCGTGGATTCAATCGTTGATTCATGTGCTCATGAACGTGTTTCTGTCTTCTTGCAGGCAGCTTGTGTAACTCCTTCACCACCAGAAGCTACCTGCTCCCCGTGATGGACTCCATATTTGTTAGGAAGAGTCAGCGTGGGAAAGGCTTCGGTCTGCAGATGCTGGAGGACTTTGTGCTCAGTTACAAAGAGGACTATCTGGGGTTGAGATACCCCCTCACCAAGGCCATGTATAGAGGTACAGCAGGCCCCCGTGCTGCTCAAACACCTCTCTGATTCAAACTGTGTGAATCCTAAACTGTCCTTCCTCTGCCTCAGTGTGCCAGAAGTACCTTCGTCAGTACCCGGAGGACACAGACCTGCTGTGGGAGGCGGAGAGCATCGGAGGCCCCACGCAGAGGACCAACATCGCCAACAAGCTCCAGAACATGGATCTGAGTGGTGAGAGAGAGCAGGATCTCAGATCAGATGTGTCTGATGATGAAGAGCAGCTACAGGTTGTTCAGATGAGGTGCATTTCAACAAAGAGTTCCGGGGTCTTTTCGCCCCCAGAACTACTTTCCCCTGAACTAAAAGGTTCCTGTGCCTCCATTGTTGTCTGTGTTTGGACCGCGGGCTGAAGTCCCGGGTAGATTGTGTAAATCAGGCCAGTGACGTATGGAGGAAAAAAAAGTAAATGCACTACACCACCAGACCAGTAGAGGGCAGTAAAACAAAGATGAGTGCCATTCATCATAGATGACACCATAGAAGCAGACGGACAGGCAGGTATCATTATGAGCAACACAACAGTTAGCCTGTTAGCATGAAGAGACTCAGCTGGTCTGTTTTAGATGGTGCTATATTTCATCACAGATGGATTCACTGAATCAACACGTGAGAGGAGATAAGCGCGAGTAGCAAAGACGTTTCAACACGGCTTTAAAATCCTTTTGAACTCAAAAAGCCGTGATCGCAGAGATCGACCGGTGTTTTGGTTTAAACGGCGACCCTGTTAACTGGAGACTTTCAGCCGGATGCATCCCTCATAAACGTCTTTAGACGATCATTAAATATCTGATGAGGATATTTTGAAATCTTAATAAAAACTAAACTAGTTTGCATTCCCAGGAACTCCCTCTGTGTTTCAACAGCTGTGTAAACTCCACAAACACTGACACGTTCAGCTGAAGGTCTCCAGTTTACAGGGTCACTTTTAAAACCGTAACACCGGGAGAGACGCGTTCACGGTGGGCTGAGAGAAGACTACTGTTACAAGCTGCTAAATCAAGAGAATCACAGCTTCTTCTTTTGAAAAGTACACACACATACAAAAAAGAGAACAAATCAAAACTAATGAAACCAACGTGCAATCAGACACGTTCAGCATCGCAGGCCCTGCTCCCCGAAAGTCCCGGGACCTTTGAAAAGTACTACCCCCCTAGCAGGGGCTTTTTAGGGGGGAGATTATCTACCCCTGAACTAAATTCAGACCCTGGGTCCACCGGTCCAAACACATGTAGTTCAGGGGTAAAGTTCCTCTGGTTGAAAAACGCCTATGGTGTCTGTGCACTCATCAAACGCTGCTCGTCTTCCTCTGTCTCTCAGCAGTGTCAAAGACTCTGACCTACACAGAGGAGTCCATCGTGATCACTGAGGTCACTCAGACAGATGTCGTGATGGAGGCGATCACCACGCAGATCAAAGAAACTGAATCCATGGAGTGTACCGTGGAAATCGTGGTACGTTATTTATCTCATCATTATTCTTAATATTTAAATCTAAGAGGCGTTTACACGGAGAGATAATCTGTGTCTTCTTACTCTGCAGGAGGAGATGACGGTGCTCAAAGGAAGCAAAGGTGAGCGCTTCATCCTGTCACATCTTCATCATCTTAAAGCTGTGTGATGTGCTCTAACTCATTAATGTCATCTCTACTCATGGTCACAGTTTTAGATGATGAGATCCCGGTTGTGGTGCGGGGTCGGAGCAGTGGATCCAAACAAAGAAAGATGGCTGGACGGATCTCAGAGGAGAGATCAGAGAGAGTCATCAGGTCTGTATCCTGACTTCAATATCAGCTCTCTGCTCAATGTGTCTGCTGTCATTCACATGTGGACTGATGGAGGGAGTGTTAGACTGTTTAAGAGGAATCTCCATAAAAACCAGAAGTCCAAAATAAGTGTGAGGATGAAACGCTGCTGCAGAAAGAATTTCAATAGGCAACATGCAATGCAAAGTCCAAAACACAGACTCAAAAAAAACCATCAGGGCGAGGAGCCCAGGTCTGTAGGTCTGTCAGGGATCAGGTTTATTACTCTGTCTCTTTGCAGAACATGCTGCACGTTCCAGTCGCTGCTTTTTTTTGGACTTTTGTTCTTGAATTTTCATCGTTTCCATTATTTCAGGCCATTAAAAGTCGATGGCACTCCATCATAACCATAGCCTGTATAGATAATGGACGTAGTCTCCGGGACGTCACCCATCTGTTCCCAGCTGTTTTGAAGCCGATCATTGGCTGGTGCCATATTGGAAGAGCTAGTGTGATGTAAAGAGGCGGGACTTTAGACTCAGCCACGGCCTTATTTGGGCAAAACTCATAATCTTAAAGCTAGGGTTGGTAGTCACTGAAAACTAGCACCCTCCGTCTAACACTTCTGCATTGTCCTCTGCTTGATCATAACCTTAAGTCCTTGATTAGTAAGCAGTTCCCAGAAGTCCTTAAACCTGAAGTAGCTCTGTGTCTGAAGAGGAGAGCTGATCATCTTTACATGACTGCTTTAGCTTGAGGGATCTCTAACGTTAATCACTCCCTTCTTATCATCAACGATCAACTCCGGATCCTCTTTATACTTTTAAATGCTTGAAATTAATAAAAGAATCCCCTTGCATGATTCAGGATCGAGGACATTGAAGCAGAAACCCCCAGAGAGGAGCAGCAGGAGACTGAGGTGCAGAACATCTCTGACCTGGTGCAGACTGAGGTGTGTGTGAGTCTCCTCTCAGATTCATGTTCAATGATCAGCTCAGCAAAGTGTTTGTGTTCAAATGTTCTGTGTTCACTTTCAGGATGAAGTCGGGTTGAGTCTTGAAGAGAAAGGGGAGGATGCAGTTGATACCGCAGCTCAAGAAGAAGAAGAAGAGGAGGAGGAGGAGGAGGAGGAGGAGGACAAACCAGCCGCACAGGACGATGTGACCTCAGCTCCGATAACGGAGGAGCCTGAAGCCGAGGCTGAAGGCACGGAGGAGCTGATCGTGGAGAACGTGGCGTCAGAGATCGAAGAAGCTGAGGAAGAGTCCGAGGAAGCTGCAGTGGTCATCGTCTCTGAGGAAGTTTTGAAGGAGCAGGAGGAAGAGGACACACCGACTGAGGAGACAGAAGACACAGACACACAACACGAGGCGGTCATAACAGAGAACGGAGACGCTCCAAAGACGAGAAGGACATACGTGAAGGCCAAAGAAAGAGAACAGAGTACTCCCAGGAGGATCTCTCAGCGGCACAGGAAACCAGAGCTGAGGGAACCACCAGTCACGCCCGGGGCCAGAGTCCTGAGAGGAAGGACTGTGATGAGCCCCACTCCCCCCAAATCCAAACGCCACAGCCAGAGACTGCACAGAGAGGAGACCAGGGTTGAGGACGTCTCTGCAACTGAACCAGAGTCCGCTGAGACCGACGCAGGAGAACCGGAGGAAATCACCGCCATGAAGGAGGACGCTGTGGAAGACCAGCAGCCGACAAACGAAGAGGAGGCGGAGAAACAAGAGGAGTCTGGGGTGGAGGAGCCTCCTGTGGTACCAACAAGAGGGAGAGGAAGACCGAGACGCAGCGATAAACCCACACCCAAGAGACAAAGCAGAAGACTTCAGAAACCAGAGGAAGAGCAAGAAGAGGAGGCAGGAGAAAAAGAAGTAGAGGAACAAGAGGAGGACAAGACAGAGGAGAAGACTCCAACGGAGGAGGAAGGAGACACTCTTCCAAAGGCAGAGGACACTCTACCCTCCACTGAGGATAAAGGGGAGGAGCCTGACAGCGACGCTTCGTCTTCTGAAACCCTTGTTCCCACTGAAGCCCCTGCACCTGAAGAGCCTCAGGAGACGGACTCGGAAACCCCACAGCTCCAGAGAGATCTGAAAGCAACCTGCGATCATCTTCCAGCTGATGGAGAACCTGCTGCTGAGGAGCCGGAAGAGGTGGAGCCAGAAGAGGTGGAGCTGAAAGCAGCGGAAGAGGAGCCGGCGCCTGTTGTTGAAGCAGAGGAGGAAGAAGGGGAGAAGGAAACAGGCACTGAGGAAACCGTTGATGCTCCTGCAGAGTCGGAGGCGGTCCAGGAGGAAGAGCTTCAGAAAGACGAGTCTGAGAGAGAGAAGGAGACATCTGAAGACCTGACGGAGGAAAAGGGGGAAGCAGAGGAAGCTCCTGTTGTTGTGACAAGAGTTTTGAGGAGTGGAAGAAAGACAATTCAAGAAAGCAGCAAATCTACGAGTGAGAGCACCAAACAGGAAGAGGAAGAGGAGGAGGCTGTGACTGAAGAGGAGGCAGGTGAAGCAGGAACAGGTGGAGAGGTGGAGGCATCAGCAGAGGATGCTGTAACAGAGGCAGCCACTGTGGAGGAGACGACACCTGCAGAAGAAGAAGAGGCCGCCGTTCCTGCTGTGGACGATGACAAAGAGACGCCAGCTGAGGCAGACGAGGCTACGAGCTTGGACGAGGAAGAAGCACCGGTTGTTGAAAGCAGTGCTCTGAGAAGTGGAACAAAGACTTCACCAAAAACAAAGGGAAGGAAGCAAGAAGAGGAAGAACCAGAGGCGGAGAACGTTGAAGAGGAAGAGCCAGCCGTTACCACGAGAACGCTGAGACGAGGGAGGAAATCTGCCGCCGCAACACCCAGAGCCACGACCAGAAAAACACGCAAACAAGTCCAGGAGGAGGAAGAGGCAGCTGTGGAGAAGACTGGAGAGGAGGAGGAGGAGGGAGGAAAGGTGGAGGAGCCTGAAGCTGTGGCAGAGGAGGGAGAGGGTGCAGTGGAAGAGAAAACTGAAGCAGTACCTGAGACATCTGAAGAGGCGGAGGAGCAGGACGAAACAGCAGCTGCAGAAGAAGAAGAAGAAGCTCCTGCTGCTGAAGGAGGAGAGGAACCCACAGAAGAACCCATGGTGGAGGACAGCACCTCCTCTCCTGCTGCACCAGAACCAGCTCAGGAAGAGAAGGTGACGGAGGAGAAGGAAGTAGATGCAGGCACAACAGTGGAGGATGCCGCTAAAGAGGATGCTGAGGAGGATGCCGAAGTTGTTGCCGAAGAGGAGGAAGTGGAGGAGGAGGTAGTCCTTCAAACCAGAGGACGCAGAGGCAGGAAGCCAAAAGCCAAAGCTACACCCAGACGCAAATCAGCTGGGAGACCTAAAAAAGGTGAAGAGGAAGAGGAGGAAGCTTCAGAACATGATGAAGAAGAGGTTCAAGTCCGAGTTCTGAGGGGAGGAAGAAAGTCCTGCCCCGTACAGAGAGGATCCCCGAAGAAGACACCCAAGAAGCGCCAGGAAGAGGAAGAGGAGGAAGAGAAGGGAGGAGAGGATGCTACTGCAGAAGAAGAGAGAGAGGCTGAGGAGAAAGAGGAGCCAGCTAAAGAGGAGGAAACCCAACAAGCAGAACCAGAACCAGAACAAGAGAAAGAGGAACCAGTCACACAAGAGGACGCTCCAGAGGAGGAGGAGGCTCCGAGCACTGAGACTGCTGCACAAGATGATGAAGAAGAGCTCGCCCTGGCAGCATCAGCGGAAGGACCGGAGACCGAAGAGACAGAGACAACAGCTGACGTGGTTTCTGACGTTGCAGCTGACGTGGCGGCTGATGTTGCGGCTGAGGTGGCGGCTGACGTGGTTGCTGATGTGGCGGCTGATGTGGCGGCTGACGTGGTGGCTGATGTGGCGGCTGATGTTGCGGCTGAGGTGGCGGCCGACGTGGTTGCTGATGAGGCGGCTGATGTGGCGGCTGACGTTGCAGCTGACGTGGTTGCTGATGAGGCGGCCGACGTGAAGTCTGACGTGGCGGCTGCGGCAGATGATTCAGCACAAGACAAAGAGGCCAACACATCCGTACCTGAGCCCACACCTGATGCCGCTGCAGAGGAGGCGGCACCGCCAGAGGTCCTGAAACCTGTGCTCCCTGAGCTCCAGAGGGTCAGCGTGGTTCTCGTGGACCTGAAGAAAACACACCAAGAGGTTCTCGGGGAGGCAGCAGCTGTGGAAGCCAAGGTATCTGTGGAGGAACCTTCTGCTGACGGAGAAGAGGAGCAGAGGGAAGAAAATAAAGAGGAAGAGGCAGTGCAAGAGGAGGACAGTCAGGCTTCTCCGGTCAAAGAGCCGGAGGCGATGGGAGAGGAGGAGGAGAAGAAAGAAGAAGTCCCAACAAAAGAAACACAGGAGGAGGAGACGGCTAAAGACGACGACGAGGAGGAAGTCACTGTGACTGAAACCAGAGGGAAGAAGAGAGGAAGGAAGCCTAAAGTCAAAGCCAAACCAAGACCCAGATCAACCAGAGCACAACAGACGAAGCATGAAGAGGAGGAGGAGGAGGAGGAAGAGGAGGAAGAGGAACCAGAAGTCAGAGTCCGAGTTCTCCGGGGGGGAAGGAAGTCCATCAGTGTCGTAAAGACAAAGACACCCAAAAAAACACAGCGTAAGGAGGAAGAGGAGGAGGAAGTAAAAGAAGAGGAGGAATCTACAACAGCAGAGGAGGAGGAGGTAAAGGAAGAGAAGGAACAAGCAGAGGAGGAGAAGCCAGACGATGAGGACGCAACTCAACAAGCAGAACCTGAGAAGGACACATCAGAGGAGGCTGTCCCACAACAAGACGCTGCAGAGGAGGGACCAGCTGACGGCGCTGAAGCAGGAGGAGAAGGAAAGGAAGAGGAGGAGGGAAAGGACTCCAAAGAGGTTTCCACTGAAGCTCCAGTCCAGGAGGAGCAGACCGGGGGAGCTGAGGAGACGGCTCCAGAGACTCAGCTCACTGGGACAGAGGACGAGGCCAAAGAGGAGGAAGAGGTTCCAGTCGTTAAGACAAGAGCTCTGCGGAGTGGAGGAAAGACGGTGAGGGTGTCACCCAGAAAGAGCAAACGACAAGATGAAGAGCAAGAAGGAGAGGAACCTGCTGAGAAGACCAGAGCTCTGAGGAAGGGAAGAAGGTCTGCTCCTGTTTCACCCAGACGCAAATCCAAAAGAGCCAGAACACAGGAGGACGCAGAGGAAGAGGAGGACGTGGAGGCTGCAGCAGAGGAGGCAGAGGCAGTCCAGGAAGAAGCTGCAGAAACAGAGGAGAAGAACGAAGGAGCAGCTGCAGAAACAGAGGAGAAGAATGAAGGAGAGGCTGCAGAAACGGAGGAGAAGAATGAAGGAGAGGCTGCAGCTCAGGAAGATGAAGCAGAACCAGAGGCTGAGGTGGAAAAAGTCAAAGCTGTAGAAGAAGAGGCGACCACAGAACAAGAGACTGAGGCTGTTACAGAAGACAAGGAGGAGACTCCTGCTGAGGAGACACCTGCCAAGGAGGCTGCAGACGAAACATCTGCAGAGGAGACATCGGCCAAGGAGACTGCAGAGGAGACATCTGCTGAGGAGACTCCTGCAGAGGAAACAACAACCAAGGTGGCTGCAGAAGAGACACCTGCAGAGGAGACTCCTGCTGAGGAGACACCTGCCAAGGAGGCTGCAGAGGAGACTACAACCGAGGTGGCTGCAGAGGAGACACCTGCAGAGGAGACTCCTGCTGAGGAGGCTGCAGAGGAGACTACACCCGAGGTAGCTGCGGAGGAGACTCCTGCTGCGGAGGCTGCAGAGGAGACTCCTGCTGAGGAGGCTGCAGATGAGACTCCTGCTGCAGACGAGGAACCACCAACTGTGGAAACCAGAGTTCTGAGAGGTGGAGAAAAGACCGTGAGGACTTCACCACGCAAAACCACCAAAGGACACGATGATGGAGAGGCAGCTGCAGAAACGAGAGGTAAGAGAAAGGGGAAACGGTCTGCTGCAACGACTACACGTAAATCCAAAAGAACCAGGACCCAGAATGAGCCTGAGGAAGAGGAGGAGGAAGAGGAATCTGCTCCAGCTGGAGAGATGAAAGCAGAGGAAACAAAAGCTGAGGAGAAAACAGAAGAAAAGGAGGATGACCAAGCCGCAGCTCAAGAAGAAGAAACCACAGAGCCAGAAGCTGAGAAAGGAGAAGCTGCAGCAGAGGACGAGACCCCGGCTGTCTCAGACGGACCGGAGGACGCTCCTGTAGAGGAAAGTCCTGCAGACACACCGAGCGCAGATGGAGGACAAGTTCCTGAGGAAGAGGAGACTGAGACTGAGGAACCTGTAGTCGAGACAAGGGTTCTGAGGCGGGGAAGGAAGTCTGCGCCTGCTCCTCCAAGACGCAAATCCAAGAGAGCACGTACAAAGGCTCAGCCGGAGGAGGAGGAAGAGGCTGAAGAAGAGGAAGCAGAGGCTTTACCCAAGGAGAAAGAAGAGGCTGAGGAGAAGATGGACGCTGCGGAGGAGAACGTTGAGAGTGTGGCTGAGGAAGAGGACGACACCATCGAGACTCCAGCAGCTGAAGTGGAGGAAGAGAAGAAATCTACAGAATCAGACACCGCTGACCAAGAGGCACTCGCTGAAGACGAGTCTGTGGAGGAAGATAAAGAAGCTCCAGCACCAGCAGAGGAAACATCCCCTCCTGAACAAGATGTAGACACACCAACCGAGGAAACAGCTGATCTAACGGACGACAAAAAGGAGGAAGAAGAACCAGAACCAGAGAAATCACCAGAGGAAGAGCCGGCAGAGAGCAAAGAAGAAGAACCTTCAGTGGTGGAAGGCAAGAGTCCCCTAAAGAGGAAGAAGACCACTCTTGAGGAAAAGAAGGAGAAAGCTAAAGCACGCAGAGCGCTGAAACGGAGATCCAGGCGGAGGAGACCAAAAGTGGATTACACAGAAGAAGAAGTAGAGGAGCCTTCATCCGAGACAACCACAGACGAAGAGGAAGGGGATGAAGTGGAGTCAAGTGAGGAGAATGACAAGACAGTCCCATCCTCCGGGGATGAATCAGCAGAAGACGAAAGCAGCGGAGAAGAATACGGTCAGAAGAGCAGTGGGAAGAAGAAGAAGAAAAGCGTCCTCAAGCTGGTGTTAGACGAAGACGCAGAGGAAGAGGAGGAGGACAAGAAGAAGAAGGCTGAGTCCTCTGGGGATGAATCCTCAGATAGCCAAAGCAGCGGAGAAGAATACGTTCAGAGGGGCAGCGGGAAGAAGAAACGAGTCCCCAAACCGACGTCAGGCGCAGACGAAGAGGAGGAGAGTGTGTCAGAGGAAGAGGCGGAGCCTGTAGTGATTGGAAACAGGAGCCTCAGAGGAAGAGTAATTCCTTCAGTCACCGTCACACCCAGACACAGCGGGGGGAAAGCTAAACAAGAGGAGAGAGCGCAGCCGGTGCCGAGGAGCAGTCCCCGCAAGAGGAAGGGCGAGGAGCCCACACCAGCCCGCAAATCAAAGCGTCTCAGCCGAGTGTAGAGGACCGCAGCCCGGTCTCACGGTCTCACGGTCTCACACCACCATATGATAGATGTTAGAATCATGGCCCCGGACTGGACTTACCTTCTCATGTCGGTCAGCACACTTTACAAACTCAGTGACTGTAACTGGAAGCTTCAGTGGAGGCAGAGCGGCCTTCAGAGCTGTCTCTGTACGAGCTCCTTCTCATCCCCGCAGGAGGACCTTTAAACGTCTCGTCTGAACTCAAACTGAGGACAGAGCTTCACGTCCACACCTTAGAGAGTGAGGACTTCTGTAGACACACGTCACAGAAGAGAAGCTGGAGATCTTGTGAATTAAGTCGTCATATTTCAAGAATAAATGATCCGAGTCTTACGGAATATAAAGTCATAAATTAGAGTACAGTAAAGCTGTGAGGGTTCAGGTTTTTATGAAGCACTTACTGAAGACTAGCATGATCCTTGTTCTAGTGCAGGCTGCTCTTTCAAAGTTAGGATCCTCATAAAACTATTATGACCCTACAAAAGCAAACAAGACAAACTGAACCTGATGGTTTTCATTTTAAAGCTCCTGTGAGGAACTCTGTTTGTGTAGATTTTGGCTCCCCCCTGTGGACAGACTGACACCTCTTGTATCTCTGCTGATCTTGGCCTGTTCATGTGTTTGCAGCATTTTGTGAAAGAAAGTCATCCAGCTTTTCTCCAGCAGTCGCTCTCCATGAATATTTGATGTGGTTTTTCATCACGTGGCCTCGTCTGAGACCTGCCCCCCCTCACAGCAGGGCCGAGATGATGAGACAGAAACAGACGCTCTTTATGCTCATGAGCTGTTTCGTATTCAGCATCACTTTTAATTTCAGTGGGTTTCATAGCAAGTAGGGATGGGCATCTCAAGCCAAAATACTATTTGATAACCATTGGCATCTATTAGATGATTATTCGTCTGCCTCCATCTTTATGTTGGTGTTTCTGTGAAGCAGCGTGGTGTGTGTGTTTACATTTTACAGCCATGCTCAGTCTCTGGAAATATGTGTGTAGCAAGCGGGAACCTTCAGTCTAAAAATATGAGTCCAATTTATAACGCGACAATTTTAATGATATTGAGATTACGAGTCTTCCAATGAGAGGCACAGCTGACTCTGTAGCTGTTAGCGAGGAGGCTCAAAGCCCGCCTCTTTACCTCACTACCTCACTCGCTCAGCAGCAATATGGCTCCCGCCAACGATTGGCTTCAAAACAGCTCTTCAGAAACAGATGAGTGACATCACGGATACTACGTCCATTATTTATAGTCTATGGTGTGTAGTAGTTTAAGATTCAGAAATGAAGAAAATCACTGCAACTGTCTCTAATGTTTTCTTCTTTTGCTATTTAATGCAGTTAGCATTCTTCTTCGTCTGTTATTTAATGTGGTTAGCAAACAGCTTTAAGACGCTCTGGAGGGAATACTGTATTACAACCAGGCACCGCTAGAAACGATGAAAAATTGTTCTTTAAAATGAGAAAATATTCAAAGTAACTTTTTTTTTACAAAGTGAATAAATATTCAAATATTTGAAAATCATTGCCCATCCTTAAAGGTGACATATCATGCAAAATGGACTTTTTAATGGTTCTTTACCTGAAATATGTTTCCCTGGCATGTCTACAAACCCCCCGAGAATGAAAAGAATCCATTCTGCCCCTGTTCTGATTTCTCCACCTTTCTGTAAATGTGTGTGAAACGAGCCGTTTCAGACTTCAGTGTTTTTGTTACGTCACAACAATATCCGGTCTGTCACGGAGTCAGAGCTCAGAGCTTGTTCAGCCCATAGACTGTATAAAATACAACTCAACCCCTCCTCCGTTTTTCATTACCTGCACACGTGTGCTAACAAGGAGCTTAGGAGGGAGGCATGCTAGTTGTAGGCTGTCTTAACAAACACAAAGGTCAGTTTTACTCCCCACGTCTGCAGATTTGAAGATCTAGTGGATGATTTTTATTTGTCATGGATAAGTGCTAGCGCTAATTAGCATAGCCACATAGCTATATGTTCATAGCTGTAGCTGTAGCTGTAGCTGTAGCTGTGTACCAAGACACACGTCGACATACTGACAAATAAAACAACAAGAAACACTAAATCTGTGACCAATCCTTCAGAAAGGTCCTGCTGCCTTTCTGGTAGAGGTCGGTTTTACTCCCCACGTCTGCAGATTTGAAGATCTAGTGGATGATTTTTATTTATCATGGATAAGTGCTAGCGCTACTTAGCATAGCCACATAGCTATATGTTCGTAGCTGTGTACCAAGACACACGTCTACATGCTGATAAATAAAACAACAAGAAACACTAAATCTGTGACCAATCCTTCAGAAAGGTCCTGCTACAGGCGCCTCTCCGTCAGGATCAGATTCAGAGGGTTGAAGTAACGTGATCTCTGAGCAGTCGTGTATATTCAGCCAACATGTAAACATTAGATCAACGTGCTGGAGAGCCGAGGCACATCCACTTCCGGAGGGGGCGTGGTCAGAGGGAAAACAGAGTGTTCTGAGGAGGACTGAAGAAGAGGGTTTTTCAGGCATGCCAAAATCTGATTTCAAAGTGTTTTTTTGAGCATAAACTTTAAAGACATGTTTTGGGGACCTCTTAGACCAATATATGTTGATGAAAAAAGCGTGATATGTCACCTTTAATAGAACTCTTCAGAGGAGCTTTAATATGCTAACTCACTGCGGGGGGTAGGTGTCAAACACACGCTGTCCAAATGGCCTAAGACTCCGTCAGAGACGCACAAGGCCAGCAGTGAGATCATCTGTCCACAGGGGGCGCCAACATCAACGCAGGCTGAAAGTTCCTCACTGGAGCTTTAATACTGGTAATATTATGACTTTACATTTAGAGTATTACAGCTCTATCTTCATTACATTTCAACTCTGTTCTCTAAATATTAAGACTTTATATCCAAAAGCTCTGATTTTAGTGTGGTCCATATATTCTGGCTCCAAAAGTCCTCAGCTATTTGAGGAAACAAGTCATCTAAATGATGGGACATTAAGGGAACTATAAAACATGACAGAGGGAGGTTCAGTCTCAGTTTGTATCAGTTCTTTGACGCTGCTCCCACAGGACTCCAGTTTATGTGACTTATTTTAATAATTACTGTGACACGAGGTTCATCATCAGCATCCACTGAGATGCATCAAGTCATGAGCAGTCAGAATACAAAACCAGAACAAGTCTTTGATAATGATGTGACACAAGCAAAGAGGAAGCATGTGATGATTTGACTCTTATTAAGAAGCCATATTTTGCATTGGAATAACAGTTTGTAAAAGTGGTGAGTGATATTTTTGTATTGTACATATTTTCCTACGCCTCTGTGGAAATGTGAATGTCTAGTTTGCATTTAGTAATGTAGGAGCTGAATATGATGTCTTCAGTCTCTGTGTCTGAGATTAGCGTCTGATGATTGTTTTTGTGTGTTGAACTCAGAAATATGCAAACACCTTCGAATTAGATGTAAAGTGGAATAAGATGAATCGGTGCTTTTTGAATTTGTGAGACGCTCAAACAGGAACCATTTTTTAAAAAGTGTTTTTTAGAGACGTGTACTTCAATTCTACCAAAACATGTTGAGCTGAACTCAGGTCTTTCTGTGAACGTGTCCTGTCTTTGACTTTGAGCTTGTAGAGGTGTGGGTGTCACCGTACGTCTCGTCATGTTTGATGTGAACTCTCCTTAACATCTCGTACAGGATGACTTTCTGAAGCCATGGTGTAGCCTCCATCCTCGGTCTTGTTTTTAATGTAATAATATTTAGTCACAAATGTTAGATTGATTTCTTGTCTGATTTTAGATTGATGTCACAGATGTATGAGTTTAATAGCAGATGCAGGAGTCTCTTAAAGTCGTCACAACATGTATTTTCTTAAAAGATGTTTTTGTGTAGACTAACCTTTTCTGTAAAGTTATTTTTCCATGAATTATTATTCACTATTTTTCTGTGCTGAATAAAGATTTTAAACACAGTTTGTCCTCTGTTGGTTGTTTTTTCCTCTTTCATTCCAATCCACTTCATTTCATTTCAAAACATGATCAGACTACAGAATTGATCTGATTATCTTATTTAAAATCACCATCCATTCGTGTCTGTTAGTTGAACCATGTGATAAATCCCACACTGTCACTTAAACAAGAATCTAGAGTAAAGGAGTCCCAGTTGAGGGTTTGGTCTTCAGTAATGGCAAGTTCTTGTTCAGGCTGTGATGTCAGCTTGATAGATGAAATAAACTCATGGAGAGACAAATGATTGTCTTTTGTCAAGTTTTATTATCAGCACTCTTTGCAAAGAAGGAGAAAACAAGTCTTCTCTCAGTGGAAGTCAGATGCCCTCTGCCCCCAGAAATGTGAGTTCAAACAGTATATACACTATATTACCAAAAGTATTCGTTCACCTGCCTTGACTTACATATGAACTTAAGTACCATCCCATTCCTAACACATAGAGTTCAATATGATGTCGGTCCACCTTTTGCAGCTATTACAGCTTCAACTCTTCTGGGAAGGCTGTCCACAAGGTTGAGGAGTGTGTTTATAGGAATTTTTGACCATTCTTCCAAAAGCTCATTGGTGAGGTCACACACTGATGTTGGTCGAGAAGGCCTGGCTCTCAGTCTCCGCTCTAATTCATCCCAAAGGTGTTCTATCGGGTTCAGGTCAGGACTCTGTGCAGGCCAGTCAAGTTCATCCACACCAGACTCTGTCATCCATGTCTTTATGGACCTTGCTGTGTGCACTGGTGCACAGTCATGATGGAAGAGGAAGGGGCCCGCTCCAAACTGTTCCCACAAGGTTGGGAGAATGGAATTGTCCAAAATGGTTTGGTATCCTGAGGCATTCAAAGTTCCTTTCACTGGAACTAAGGGGCCAAGCCCAGCTCCTGAAAAACAACCCCACACCATAATTCCTCCTCCACCAAATTTCACACTTGGCACAATGCTGTCTGAAATGTACCGTTCTCCTGGCAACCTCCAAACCCTGACTCGTCCATCAGATTGCCAGATGGAAAAGCGTGATTCATCACTCCAGAGAACGCGTCTCCACTGCTCTATGGTCCAGTGGCGGCGTGCTTTACACCACTGCATCCGATGCTTTGCATTGCACTTGGTGATGTATGGCTTGGATGCAGCTGCTCGGCCATGGAAACCCATTCCATGAAGCTCTCTGCGTACTGTACTTGGGCTAATCTGAAGGCCACATGAAGTTTAGAGCTCTGTAGCAATTGACTGTGCAGAAAGTCAGTGACCTCTTTGCACTATGAGCCTCAGCATCCGCTGACCCCTCTCCGTCAGTTTACATGGCCTACCACTTTGTGGCTGAGTTGCTGTTGTTCCCAAACTCTTCCATATTCTTATAATAAAGCTGACAGTTGACTGTGGAATATTTAGGAGCGAGGAAATTTCACGACTGGGTTTGTTGCACAGGTGGCATCCTATGACAGTTCCACGCTGGAATTCACTGAGCTCCTGAGAGCGACCCATTCTTTCACAAGTGTTTGTAAAAACAGTCTGCATGCCTAGGTGCTTGATTTTATACACCTGTGGCCAGGCCAAGTGATTAGGACACCTGATTCTGATCATTTGGATGGGTGAGTGAATACTTTTGGTAATATAGTGTATATCAGAGAATGAAAACAGGTGTGGTACAATGACAGGAAGCTTCTTCCAAAAAAGGTAATATCCTGTGGTCCAACAAAGATCATTGATGGGTAGAATACATGATCTGTAAAAGAAGGAGTTATGGGAATACAGGAAACCTTACTTCTTATCAAACAAAAGCCTTCTGAGTACGACCTCAGAGAACTGCACCTGCAACAGATCCTATCAGTCTTACAGAAGCACAGAGAAACACAAAGCACAACAGTTTAAAACTTTGGAATAGAAATGTTAAATCTAAATGTTTAAATGTGAAAAGTTGAATAGAACTGTTAAATAGAACTGTTAAATATAAATGTTAAATGTGAATAGTTGAATATAACTGTTAATTAAATATAAATGTGAAATGGGAATAGTTAAATACAACTGTTAAATATAAATTTAAATCGAAATGTTAAATGTGAATAGTTGAATATAACTGTTAAATCTAAATGTTAAATATGAATAGTTGAATATAACTGTTAAATATAAATTTAAATCGAAATGTTAAATGTGAATAGTTGAATAGAACTGTTAAATAGAACTGTTAAATATAAATGTTAAATGTGAATAGTTGAATATAATTGTTGAATATAATGTTAAATGTGAATAGTTGAATAAAACTGTTGAATATAAACGTTAAATGTGAAAAGTTGAATATAACTGTTAAATAGAACTGTTAAATATAAATGTTAAATGTGAATAGTTGAATATAACTGTAAATTAAATATAAATGTTAAATCTAAATGTAAAATGGGAATAGTTAAATACAACTGTTAAATATAAATTTAAATCTAAATGTTAAATGTGAATAGTTGAATATAACTGTTAAATCTAAATGTTAAATGTGAATAGTTGAATATAACTGTTAAATATAAATTTAAATCTAAATGTTAAATGTGAATAGTTGAATATAACAGTTAAAAAAATATAAATGTTAAATATAAATGTTGAATAAAAGAAGAAAAGTTAAATATAAATGTTAAATGTGAATAGTTGAATATAACTGTTAAATATAAATGTTATATTATAAATGTTAAATATAAAGGTTAAATATGAATAGTTAAATACGAATAGTTAAATACAACTGTTAAATATAAATGTTAAATATAAAGGTTAAATATGAATAGTTAAATACAACTGTTAAATATAAATGTTAAATCTAAATGTTTAAATGTGCAAAGTTAAATCTAAATGTTAAACATAGATATAAATGTTAAATCTAAATGTTAAATATAGATATAAATGTTAAATGTGAAAAGTTAAATTTTCAGACCAATCCCTGCCATCAGGAGCCAAATGATGAAACCAATCAGATCCTGTCCTGCCGTTCTGCCCGCCTCCTGCAGAGCGTACATTTCCTGTTTGTTTGTGTTTTTAACTTTCACTATGAGAATGTTTTGGTGTTTTCTTACCGCTGAGTGAGACATGAGTTGACGTAGTGCAAAACACAAACCATGTACTGAGGACCGGTTTTGAATCAGTCTCCATCATATGGTCATGAATCAGCGGCACTCGTGCATGTGAGCGGGGGCGTCGTTTTGGAGGAGCTCCGAGGGGAGGGGGGGAGGGGTTAGACAGAGTCCTGAGGAAATGCTACATTATAATTCATACTAGTTTTCTGTGGCTACCAACCCTAGCTTTAACACTTAGATTTAACATTTAACACTTAGATTTAACATTTAACACTTAGATTTAGCATTTCCATTTAACAAGATGGGTCAAAAGTTAAACAAGTCAAAATGGATTTTTTTAATGAGTGGTTCATTTGAAGATGTACAAACATTGTTAAAGTAGTCAAAGGAAGAAGATGTGATCATTAACAAAGTTTGACATGAACAGGATCACAGGAATGATGAGTGGTGCATGTAAGAGGTCATACAGAGGTTAGAGGGTACCTTGAAACAGATCTGCTGAGTGACAAAATAATCTACAAATAAATGACACTCCATGAACTCTAAGCGGAGGTCCAACAGGAATCAAAAGGGAAGTCAGGGGCTGATCATCAAGGTTCCTCAGGGACAGCAGCAGGACTCCCTGAGCTGAAGGTGATCTCAGTTGAGGCAGCAGAGAGTGATGTGGAGGAGCAGGTCAGTGTTTAACCATGATTCTACATGGTTATATAATAAAGCCCCTCAGCAGCAGATTGTTCCTGCTGTTTTTAGATTCATTAAACATTCACATCATGGAGGCTGCTGTGTTCCTGTCTCAGGTAGAACATGATGCTGAGTCATAGATGTCACTCTACCTGCTCTGTAGAACATTAGAAACACTGCAGCTCGAGTACTGACTAGAACCAGAGCACATCTCTCCAGTGTTAGCTTCTCTACACTGACTCCCCATAAAATCTAGACTAGAATTTAAAATCCTTCTTCTGATCTACAAAGCTCTTAATGATCAGACACCTTCATATCTTAAAGAGCTCATAGTGCCCTATTACCCCTCTAGAACACTATGCTCCCAACATGCAGGCCTGCTGGTCCTACCTAAAGTCTCTAAAAGTAGTATGGGAAGTAGAGCCTTCAGTTATCAGGCCCCTCTTCCTTTGGAGTCTGTCGGGGGGTCAGGGTCGGGGGGGCAGACACCCTCTCTACTTTTAAGAGTAGGCTTCAAACTTTCCTTTTTGATAAAGCTTATAGTTAGATCTGGATCAGGCTTGGACCAGCGCTTAGTTATGCTGCTATAGGCTTAGACTGACACACTGGGATCCTGTCTTTCCCTCTCCTCTCTCTGCCTGTCTCTTACTTTAACTCTTCCTGTCCCATTAAAGTTACTAACCATAGACCTTTCTGGAGTCCCTGAGCTCCCTTGTCTCGTAGGTTCCTCTGAGCTGCCGTAGACGTCCTCCTGCTGTGGACGTTCCAGACTCCAGCTGATACGGACATGCTGGACTCCAGCAGCAACAGCTACTACTACTCATCTCATCACCATCACCGCTCCCTCTCTCTCTTATTCTCCTCTATCCCTCTTTCCAGACCCAACTCGGTCGAGGCAGATGGCTGTCTAACATGAGTCTGGTTCTGCTCGAGGTTTCTGCCTGTTAAAGGAAGTTTGTCCTCTCCACTGTAACTAGCTAAATACTGTGAGGTGCAATGCTCATGGTGGATTAAGGTGGGGTCAGACTGAGTCTTACCCTGTCTTGGTGTTGGGTCTCTGTTCATAATTTGACATAGAGTGGTCTAGACCTGCTCTGTTTGTAAAAGAGTCTTGAGATAACGTTTGATGTGATTTGGCGCTATCCAAATAAAGATTGATGATTGATTGATTACCTGTCCAGGGTGTACCCTGCCTGAAGCCAGCTGGAATAGGCTCCAGCCAACCATGACCCCCAATGGGATAAGCGGTCAAGATAATGGATGGATGGATGGATGGATTGATGGATTGATGGATTATATGTATCATCTGATTACCGTTCAATAACCTGTGGCTACCTCCCGTATATGTTACTGTGACAGCTGCTGAGGGTGCAGCCATGAGTCAACACTGTTGGCTAAAATCAATGACTGTTGATGCTAAGTTCATAATTTAGCATAGGGTGGTCTAGACCTGTTCCGTTTGTAGAAGAGTGTTAAGTAACGTTTGTTGTGATTTGGTGCTATACAAATAAAGATTGATTGATTGAACTTTGTACTTCATCTTCTTCTTGACCCTGAAACTCCATCCAACTGTGAGCATGAGAAAGCGAGCAGAGGAAAACAGACTCAGGAGACGGAGGTTCTTAAATGTGGAAATGTTTTTATTCTGCTTCTACTGGAATATTGAAAGCAGAAAGCAGGGCACAGCAAGCATTCACAACAGGACCCACAACGAAAAGGCAGATACAGACCGGCCACGAATTAAAGGAGAAACCTGACACCTGGACCCCAACGTGATAAGAGGAGCTCCAGTTTTTCCATGAACTGGTGGATGCTAACTTGGGTTTACATTTGGTGGAGTGGTGCAGGGACACCAGGCTTCAGGTCCCACAGGAGAGTCTGCAGATAGGTGAGCTCAGATAAACGCTCATGTGATGATGAATTATCTGCATCAGAGCCCTCGTGCACGTGATAGTCTGACAGTCGAGGAACAGGACTCTGAATCTGACGGTCTGTGAGAGGTTTAGGTTCAGTCGATATTTAGTGACTGAAACATCAAATCTGAACCCTCACTGTGGCGTCACCTGCTGGTTTCCCCTTTAATTGATCCCCGTCTGTACCTCACCACCCCTCATGATATTGATCTTTTTTCCAGTATTAAACTTAATCTAGCACTTAACCAAGTGAACGGGCAAGCAGGCCGATAAAATTCCTCGCTAACCAGGAAAGCCATGACGTTACGTGGAGAACAGGGCAAACCAACGCGTCTGTTACTAAGATTATACAAATACTCATATGAAAACAAAGACGAAGCTACACGCAGGCCGACAGCCTCACTACTAAACAAAAGTCTAACCACAGTTAAAATTCTTCTGAATGTTTGTGTGATGCCTCAGAGGTCTTTTATCTTTAGTGGAGCCTAGCGTTGATACAGAACAAGACCACAGCGTCACACGTCACGTTGCATGAAGCACATTATTCATAATAAAAGAAAAAACAACACGGTCCACTTCGGGATGCAGCTCTACAGATGAACGAAGGCATCAACATTAATCTTTACTGTTCCACGATGCTGTTTTTGATCCTGTGAGGTCCGTCTTCCTCTAAAAACAACTTAAAATCAAAGGAGGAGCAGCAGCGGTGAGCAACACGTCAGGTCGGAGTGGAGCCCAGCCTTGAGGAGTCTAAAACTAAAACAGAACACAAGCTGGCATGTCTGTGGTTCATCTGGAGCTTAAAAAGGAGGAGAAAGAAACAGCATCACTGGAGCTCAGCCAGCACACAGAGACAGTGTTTACAACATGTTAGTATTTTTTTAGACTCAGATTAATTTAATTTAGTGAACACGAGCTTAGAAACTGTCATAATCCTTCTTGTCTTTTTTGCCCTCGCCCTCGAAGCTGTCCGTCCCGTCGCTGTTGTCACGGCGGCGCTTGCGGCTGTTGCGGACGTTGAAGCGGGGGTTGGTCTGCGGCAGGGGGTCCATGCCCAGGACTTTATGGATCTGACGGAACGCCAGCAGCCTCAGGGCAAACTGTACGGAGACACAGGGTGGACATTTCAGAGACGTGGAGTCACCTCTCCTCTTGGAAAACATCACAATCAGAGGGCTGCAAAGTGGATTCATCACACCCAGACTCCACCCAGACCCAGAAACAGAACCTGACCCCTCTATCACAGATCTCCAGGATCATGACCAGCACAGGGCTGCCTACCTCACAATTATCTCTCCTTTGGAATCATCTACCAGTCAGGGTCCGGGAGGCAGACACCCTCTCTACTTTTAAGAGTAGGCTTCAAACTTTCCTTTTTGATAAAGCTTATAGTTAGAGCTGGATCAGGCTTGGACCAGCTCTTAGTTATGCTGCTATAGGCTTAGACTGACACACTGGGATCCTGTCTTTCCCTCTCTCCTCTCTCTGCCTGTCTCTTACTTTAAGTCTCCCTGTCCCATTAAAGTTACTAACCATAGACCTTTCTGGAGTCCCTGAGCTCCCTTGTCTCGTAGGTTCCTCTGAGCTGCCGTAGACGTCCTCCTGCTGTGGACGTTCCAGACTCCAGCTGATACAGACGTGCTGGACTCCAGCGGCAACAGCTACTACTACTCATCTCATCACTATCACTGCTCCCTCTCTCTATTATTCTCCTCTATCCCTCTTTCCAGACCCAACTCGGTCTCAGCAGATGTGTGTCTAACATGAGTCTGGTTCTGCTCGAGGTTTCTGCCTGTTAAAGGAAGTTTTTCCTCTCTGCTGTAACTAGCTAAATACTGTGAGGTGCAATGCTCATGGTGGATTAAGGTGGGGTCAGACTGAGTCTTATCCTGTCTTGGTGTTGGGTCTCTGTTCATAATTTGACACAGAGTGGTCTAGACCTGCTCTGTTTGTAAAAGAGTCTTGAGATAATGTTTGTTGTGATTTGGCGCTATACAAATAAAGATTGATGATTGATTGATTACCTGTCCAGGGTGTACCCTGCCTGAAGCCTGAAGCCAGCTGGGATAGGCTCCAGCCGCCCATGACCCCCAATGGGATAAGTGGTCAAGATAATGGATGGATGGATGGATGATTATATGTATCATCTGATTACCGTTCAATAACCTTTGGCTTCCCGTATATGTTACTGTGACAGCTGCCGAGGGTGCAGCCATGAGTCAACACTGTCGGCTAAAATCAATGACTGTTGATGCTAAGTTCCCTCATCTTCTTTGTTTTTCATGCTGTGAGCAGATATAACATTGATTTCTGAAGCTGAGTGAGACATCTTGCATCCTTACTATCTCTGCTGAGAGCTGTGCGACCTCATAATGTCTTAAAACTTCTAAAAGTCCTGCAGCCGTTCTCCAAAAAGACAGAGCCGGCTGTACTATGACCTTTCTTATCACGTGAGCAGCGTGTGCAGACCTCTAACCTGGCTCCATGAAACCCTCAGCTGAGAGTGTGTGTGTGTGTCACTTTGAAGAGTGTGTACCTGGGCACTTGAGGTAATGTCCTCTCTCTGCTGCTCTCTCATGGGTATCAGAGTATCCACCGGCTTCTTTTCACAGGGATCCATCAACCCCGGTCCACCTGTTGGAAACAAATCATTCAGCATGAGAAGTTAGTTGATGTCATCATGTCTCCTCTGGATCAATGAGACGTCTGAGAAGAAAAGGAAAGTGTGGGTCACAGCTCTCTGAGTGCTGCTACGTGACTCCAGATGATGTCCAGTTATTATCATCAAAGCATTTTATACAGAGTTATTATCCACGAGTGTCTGCAGCTCTGTGTGTCAGAACACAGAGACAGTCTGTGAACTAAACTCACTAAACTAAGTGAGGCTTCCACAAAAACTGCTCCCCCTGGTGGCTGGCTGCAGTACATGTCAAAAACTGTGTCTCCTCCATTCATTTGAATGTGGCTGCAGTCAAACTTTAAAAAATAAATACAAGTGGTAGGAATGTTTCTCTCATCGGTATGCTGTGGTGGTATGTAGTTATTATTTGACTGTTTTGAGTTCAAGGCCTCTTTTTTCTGAAAAGTTTCTTCTTCGTTAGTTATTAGAGGTTAAAAAACGGGGTTTTACATCCTGGTTTACTTTGATTGACAGCTGCCGTAGAGAGAAACTCTGTAGGACCTTGGGACGGTACGCTGTAGGGCGGAGCTTGTTACTGTGGAAACACACAAATTCCCTACCAGACTCTAGCTGCAGAAAATGTACAAAATGTCAGCGTTCTGGAACAGGATATTTTGGCTTCAAAACCGTACAATGGGGAAAGGCGGAGCGGCGCTGTCCATTATACATACAGTCTATGGTTGAGACACAGATAGGCTACACCATGTGAGATTATTTGCTTGAAGTGTTTTAGGAAGTTGAGTTAACCTTTACAGGTGTTAACATTACACCCACTTATAAATCTGTCTGTCTTAATCAAATGTTTGGTGCCTGTGATGATTACTGTGCATGTTTACATTTAGAAGTCATGTGACAGACTCCACATTCACACAGTGTTCAGTTATCTGTGTTAAAATAAGGGACTGTGTTACACTGATCAGGTAAGAGTTTGTTTTAGATTTGATGTCATGATCAATATATCATTCAGTCCTATTTGCAACCAGCAAACAAGAAAACTCCACAGACACAAACATGACGATAGAGGTAGAGGTTGATATCGTCTGAAGAGTGAGATCACTGCAGAGAGAACAAAGATCCTCTAAATCAAGCTCACGATGATAAGCCGGAAACGTTTCCTCTGGTTCAGCAGAAGAGAAGGAACATAAAACAGAAAGAATGGTGTCATAAATAAAGAGTCTTACCAGGGAGTAAAATTCCAGATGAAATACATTCAAAGACCCGTCTGAGTGCGTCACCCGGGCTGAGGGGGGCAGATGCACTACTGATGGCCTTCTCTACCAGCAGCTCCATGGCCTGAACACAGGGGAACAGAAAGGTGGGTTCAATGTGGGGAAGGAGCCCTGAAAGGTCAGGCCAGATGGTTCCTCCCATCAGATGATACAGACTGAGGACCCTGCTAATGTAGAGCTCTGAAGTTTGAGACGTGTTCTTAGTGTGAAACAATGAGTCCCTCTGATCTCATCCCCTAATGTTACAGTTAGGAGTTAGGGGTGTAACGATTCATCTACTACATCAATGCATCCATTTATATTCCTATGATCCGACTACATCGATCTGTGCTCGGCAAGTTGGCCTTCCAGACAACATATATGGATCTAACATCGTTTTAAAGGTAATAAATTGATTGTATCCTTACTAGGAAATAACACATTGGATTTAAGCACAGCAGACTTTATATGGATGTGGTTTTTTTTACACTTTTAATGATAAAGACGTTAAACGTTACTCAATTCAGGCTGCCTGTCTGTGACGTCATCACCACGCGCCAGCAGACAACAAGACATAGCATGACGTATGGCAGAGGAGAAGCCAGAGAACAAGAAATGATCAAGCCACCATTGCAGTCCAGCGTGTGGAAACACTTTGGCTTTTACAAAGACGGAGATGTTTCTAAATAAGTCGCTCTCTGTTTGTAGGATATGTAAAGTTCAAGTAAAGTTACCACCGCAACACGTCAAATCTATCCAACCATCTACTAAGGCGCCATGGGGTTTCACACAACGCCGACTGTCCAGGCACCTGCTGCAGCGTTCATCAAGGTAACATCAGCTCTGCAGAAGCCTCAGGCCTCTCCAGCATGTTTAGTCAGAGACTAGGACAAAACTCGGCTCAGGACAAAACATCACAACAACAACAGGACTCTAGGACTGTCCAGTATCAAGGGATTTATTTCACAGTCACACTGGTGGAATTTTTTGGTTAAAAAGTTACTGAATTGATTTCAAGTCACTGAATCGTTTCAGATCGTATCGTTCTAAATGAACCAATATCGTCCTTTAATTGTATCGCCAACCAGGAATCATGATATGAATCAAATCATTAAGAAGAATCATTACACCCCTAGATACAGTAATGACTGTGTCTGCAAAGGTCCTACTTCAATACCTGAGAAGGACTCGAGCTCTGGTGTCTTCCACATGTGTAAATAAAGACTCTGCTGTTGGGTTCATGTGACTAAAGTATTCCCTGATGTCTTTAAAGTTGCTCTGTTGCAAAAGGGCTTGGCAGTGTGGTCCTGAACACTTTACACCATCAGACTGTGATTGTGATTGGTTGAGGATGAGGATGGGAGGGCTGAGTGGCTCTGTTAGCATGGTCACTTACCCATCCTGGGAAGGGAGACCAGGTGGGGACTCTCTGACAGAGGTCTCTCAGGATGCGGATGATGATCACACAGGATTGAAGTCCGTTGGCTCTAGCCTTTTGATGCAATAGAGTTAGGTTTACACAGTAACACACAAGTGACAGGAGATGGACCAAACAGGTGAATCAGTTCTGCCACAGAGGTCCAAACACTACTGTGCATAATGGAAGCTTGAGTATGCTTTGAGGTGCAAATGAGCCACAAGAGTTTGCAATCAGCTGCCATTCCCAGTAGTCTTGTACCTCACAGTTAGTAAGGGAGTTCAAAGTTTGCAAGATGCACAAGAAATGAGCACTTTTCTTGCCATCTTCTAAACCCTGACCCCAGGTTTCTTCAGGTTTCTGACCAACAGGTACTTAAGAGTACAAGAGTCCACCTGAGAGGAGAGTATAGGGACTGAAAGAGCCAAAGAAATCTGCTTTACTTTACCTGTGCTTGTGCTCAGAGAGCAGAACCACAGGAAACTACCCAGATGTTCTTTTTTCTCTCAATCCCCATTCTACTAAATATATAGAATAAAACAATACAAACATGGAAGCACTTCTTGATGGCACACCTCTGTGCAAGTTATTGTGCAGCCTTATGGAATCACATGTGACTACGATACTTGGACAATTGAAAAGGGAATACAAGGATGCCAGGTATTTTGTTAAGACAAGCTTTTTCAGGTGAGAGCTTCAAATACAATTAGGTTTATATTGCTTACATGATCAGATCCTTGTTGTTATGTTTGGCATCCTTGAATATATATTTTGTATCTTCAAATAGTAATAGTTTTCCTCATTATTATAAAATGAAAACCAAATGTGTAAAACACAAATAAATGAATAAACAAATAAAGAATGCATCTCATAAGGCTACAATAAGAAAGTAAAATGATGTTCCGAACCTGGAACCACTTAGCGTGGCGCAGAGCAGCCAGAGCGTCAAGGCATTTTTGCCTGTCCAAGACGTCCGCTGGGTCTTTCACCATACCCGAGGTTACATCTAAAAATGGATTTCAAGTGTCAAAATGGAGATGAGGAACGGGTGTTTGACCAGGTCAGCAAGGCTGGCAGAGAACAAACACATTGCCACACATACCAAAGGTTTTATGTTCCAGGACAACCTGCACTGGGTTGTGTTATTTTGTGATTTCTGGAAAGGTTACTGACATCAAAGAACTGACTACACAAACCTACACATAGTCAAAGTGATGGATAGATACAGATCAGCAGTGTATGTTAAGTCATTATATTCTGTAAGAGCAGTGTGAATTTACTGACTCAACAATGAACACAGTTAGACTGATGTGTCTGTATTTAAATGTGTTGGTCTCACAGATATCTTGAAGCCGATGCCATTTTATCAGGTGATTGTGTTGTAAAGCTTCCCTCTGCCTTCTTTGGGAGCATGGGAGCACTTCTTTTTTTTCTCAATCTCAAAGACAGAGGAGGAGTTTCCACAATGAATATATTCAAGTCCAGTTCAGACCAAAGAGTTGCAATAAAGGAACTTTAGACTACCTACAGTGCGCTCGTTGTCAATGACGCCTTTTAAAAATATGCGTACTTCTATGCATTCTGATGCAGACATATATCATCAGGGAGCTGTGAGCTGAGATACCACTCAGTGTTAGCTCAGTGTTGGTTGTTGAAGAGGTTTCTACCTGCACATAACAAAAAGACACGTTGGTTTAAACCAGTGAATTGAATAAACAAGTGTTTCTTTTTATTCTTTAGGAGGAGCCTGGGGGCTGCTGCTTACATTAGCTTAGCTTCTTTGTCTCATGACTTTCAGATGCATGCTTAGATGAAATAGAGGCTAAATAGATCTAAACTTTTGTTGATGCTCCAGATAGAAAGGAGCCAGTTGAAATATTTTTTATGTATGGTTTACAAGCTTAGAGCTTCAGACTGACTGTTTTTTTGTCACCTCATATGTTCAGATTATACATGAAAATGTAAAATCTGGATTGAAGTCTGAGAAGGGTTCAGGTCTCTGTCTGTAGTCTGAGTAGTATCCACCAATCAGGTGTCAGCAGGAAAAACTGAAAAGACAGAATCCCGGAATTCTCTCTGATGTCAGAATTCTTAGAACAAATGGAACATTCCATGAAGAAGGTCAGAGCTAAAAAACATCAGTGTCTCTAATCCTCTTTCATAGACCTCCATTCAACAAACAAACATTGTATACATAGTTTTCTTCTCCTCTTGAGGACAGACCTGACAAAGCTTGTCTTTTGTCTTTAGACTAATCTGCATCATGATGTTGTTATTTCAGCAAACTGAAGACCTGTTCATTACAAGAACATCACAAGAACATCAGTTTCTGTCTCAGGATGGGTTTTGTTCTTGTTGTAAATCTTTGGTCTGAACTTGTTCTGGTTAAAGTTGGTGTAGAGAGAAAGAAAGGGTGTACATCTTCAAAAAATGACCTGATAAAATGTGGCATGGCAGTAGTAGGTGTGGCAAAGTTTTTGGGATGTGAGAAAACCTTGGTCAAAAATCCTTCCGAAGCTGTCGGGCCCTTCTTAACCTCTGATGGGAAACAGTTTTTTATTTCTCTTTTTGCTTAAAGAAGTCAAGGGGTCTGTGTTCTGGACCGGTAAATATCACTACAGATATAAAGAGGAGGAAGCAATGGGTGCTGAAGAAGAGAAAAAAACATGAGAACTACCAGCAAACAAAAGGGGTTAGGATATCACTGCATGCATACCTAACATCAGCAGGTTGGAATAAGACCCCAACAATCCAGAGGCTGTACTCAGGTCCAACCAAAGATTCCTCTGTCACAGCTTTCTTACCTGAGCACTTAACAATACTCCCCTAAGAGTAGTTCAAGATAATCAGCTTTTAAAAGAATAGTTTGTTTTCATATTTTCAATTAACTCAAAACAAAAAATGGTCCTCATCTTTCTATTTTCAGCGAAATCAAAAGACAAAAACTTTCATTTTTTGCTGATCTGAAGTTTTTCTCCTCGAGGGCCCGATTCAGAGTCTTGTGTGTGTAAAGGAACATCAAAATCAACTCAGGGGAGCACTTTAGGAACAGGGGACTTCAGCATGGTGAACTGTTCACCAGTACACAGAAGGAAGATTTGTTTCCTGTGAGATATCACATCTAATTTTCTGCCAAATCTTGTTTTGAGAGAAGCTTTCAAACAAGTTTGCACACTTGATGCCAGATTTCAGCTTGAGGAACAGAGCTGTGTCCTGTTGACTGAGATTTTATTTCTTCTACACTCTTTTTTTTGTCTCCTCATTTCAGGAAAGCTTGGAGAGAATATCCAGTAATGCATGTCTCCTGTTGATTCTGGCTGATAATAAAATGGAAACAGAATCTCCTGGAACACAGGAAACAAAATAGAATCTCACCTGGGAATAACTAGACTTAACACAATGCAAACACTGATCATGCTTTGTTTAAAGGATAAAGATAGCATTTGAGAGGAAGGAGTTACAGAGCAAAAAGCCTAAGAGCAGAACTGCTGGCACTTTCCTCGTTCTTCTTTTTTGATCAAGTGATGTACCTCAAAAAGAGGAGGATGGGTATGTGTCTCATCTCAAATCGATTAAAGATTATCCAGATGTGCCGTTTCATTAAAATGCATACTTCTTTCTAAGGTTTGTCACAGAGTAACGTCTGCAGGTCAAACACTCTGCACAACAAACCCTACAGGAAAGACCACAACTAAAGTCCTGATGAGCTTGCACTCCTTCATTGCTCCGTCATTTCTGATTTCTGAAATGAATCATAAATGGAGAGCAAGTTTCCAGGATGATCGGATTCAAAGCCCAACAGAACGATGTTTGTGGAGTGCCAGCAGGACGCTGCTCTTCAGGGGTTCAACCAACATATCGAAACTGATTTCATAGAGAGAGAGAGCAGAAAGGCAAGAAAAGAAGTGCACAGGAAAGGGCTGTGAGGGGATCTCCAACCTCCGTCCCGGCCGGTCTCCTCTCTGATGATGGGCGAGGTCAGCGTGATCGTCACTTGCATCTTTGGCTCGGTGGGGGAAGTTAGAATGATGGCCGCCTCCTGGGTGGAACCCTTCACCTCATATTTATCTGGTGTTACGACCTGGAGGAGACAGCAAAGAGGTCGACGTGCTTCACATACTCTGTAGGTTCACGGTGAATACTTCTTCTTTTGGTCCCTTAGGAGCAGATAATGAAGTCTAAATTCAGCAGCTACCTGCACAGGAGTGTAGTTTAAGAGGAGTGGCCAAAGTCAGCGCCAAATTTAAAGCCAATATCAGGAAAGAATACAGAAACTAAATTATAATATTTCCAGTTTGGATTTTTAACATTTTTAGATGCTAAATGTTCTGTGCACAAAACTCAACATTTAACATCTGCATGATGTAACAGTCAGCGTTTTATAGCCGGAGGAACTTTACCCCTGTTTTTATTAAGATTTCAAAATATCCTCATCAGATATTTAATGATCGTCTAAAGACGTTTATGAGGGATGCATCCGACTGAGAATCTCCAGTTAACAGGGTCGCTGTTTAAACCAAAACACCGGTGGTGTAGTGCATTTACTTTTTTTTTTTCTCCATACGTCACTGGCCTGATTTGCAGAATCTTCCCGGTACTTTAGCCTGCGGTCGAAATGCAGACAACAATGGGGGCACAGGAACCTTTTAGTTCAGGGGAAAGTAGATCTGGGGCTAAAAGACCCCGGAACTCTTGGTTAGATTTCATTATCTGCTCCTAAAGGTATGCACCTTTAGGAGCAGATAATGAAATCTGAATTCAGCGGCCACTTTCACAAGTATTGAGTGTAGTTTAAGAGGAATGGCCCAATGGCACCAAATTTAAACCCAATATCAGGAAAGAATATAGCAACTAAATTATAATATTTCCAGTTTGTATTTTTACCATTTTTAGATTCTAAATGTTCTGTGCATAAAACCCAATATTTAACATCTACATGGTGTAACAAGGTTAATTTGGATCTGAGCTCCAAACACTGCAAAGCAAACAGTGAAGCAGGACTTTGAGGCTTCAGATTACACTAAAATCTGCAGGGTGGGTCCACAGCACTGATTAGGTAACAAGTGTCTGAGGGGGAACTGAACTGTGGAGTGTATGATGTAAAGACAGTACTGTTAGCTGTTTGGGGAGGTGCTCCACGATGCGGGTCAGGAGGCTCTTGGTGGGTTTCTCAGAGCACAGCAGCACCAGGTTTACATTCTTGTCCCCACGAAGCAGCAAACCTTTGGCCAGGACTCCGACCCTCATCACCCCCTTCAGAGCCCTGAGACGTCACAGGAGGAAGAGAAGAAACACACAATACAATGTCATTCATCAGAAAATAAAAAACTGCTGTGTGCACATTTTTTAGGGAGTGAATGTGAAAAAGATAAAAAGAGACTCCACCCACATTTCAGATTTGTCTTTAGCAGGCTCCTTCTTCTCTTTGTCCTCCTCTTTGCCCCCCTTGTCCTGGTCTGTGATTATGTCTGAGACCAGTTTGAGGGCTCGTTCCGTGATGGACACGATCTTCTGGATGGACTGGAGCTCGTCTTCAGAGGGATAGATCGCAGCATGTTTGGTCATGACGTATCGGTCATCGGAGGAATCGGGTCGACGTGGAGGCTGGAACACAGAAAGGACCCATCAGATGTTACTGAAGCACTAAAAGAAATCAGTATCACTACACAGACTGTCCACAATGCATGATGCCAATCACAAAACCCACCACAGGACCCTGAGGCTGCAGACCAGGCATGCCAGGCCGGACTCCCAGTAGACCAGGAGGGCCCTGAGGATACCCTCCATCTGGGCGGCGGCGATCGTCCCAGTGGTGCTCCTCCTCCATACGCCTCCAGTACATGTCCTCCTCATAACGCCTGAGCAGAAGAGGAGGTTAGCTTCACGTATCACAGACGGAGAAGAACTGAACCTCCTGCTTCACAAGAAGAAACCAGCTTACCGCATCTCCATCCTCCAGCGCTCCTCCTCCTCTCTTCTTCTCCAGTACTCCTCTTTCTGCATCTGCTTTCTCATCTTCTCTTCCTGAATCTTCCTCGCTCGGATGCTCGGTTTGACCTCCACCTGCAGATCTGGGTTCACTTTTTTCTACAAAGCAAAACATTGTGGATGAGAAACATTTTGTAGAGATACAGAGGGCTTCTATGTGACTACTTGATTGATCTCGAAAGGTGCTTTTCGACCAGAGGGACTTTACCCCGGAACTACGTGTGTTTCAACCGGTGGACCCAGGGTCTAAATTTAGTTCAGGGGTAGTTAATCTCCGCCCTGAAAAGCCCCTGCTAGGGGGGGTAGTACTTCTCAAAGGTCCCGGGACTTTCGGGGGGCAGGGCCTGCAATGCTGAACGTGTCTGATTGGTAGATTAACCACAGTGTTTTTATTCCGCCCTCCGTCCACAATAACATCACACACATCTGTGATTCACTTGATTTCTCTTTCTTTCATTAGTTTTTATTTGTTCTATCTTTTTTGTATGTGTGTGTACTTTTCAAAAGAAGAAGCTGTGATTCTCTTGATTTAGCAGCTTGTAACAGTAGTCATCTCTCAGCCCACCGTGAATGCGTCTCTCCCGGTGTTACAGTTTTAAAAGTGACCCTGTAAACTGGAGACCTTCAGCTGAACGTGTCAGTGTTTGTGGAGTTTACACAGCTGTTGAAACACAGAGGGAGTTCCTGGGAATGCAAACTAGTTTAGTTTTTATTAAGATTTCAAAATATCCTCATCAGATATTTAATGATCGTCTAAAGACGTTTATGAGGGATGCATCCGGCTGAAAGTCTCCAGTTAACAGGGTCGCTGTTTGAACAAAAACACCGGTCCATCTCTGCCACGGCTTTTTGAGTTCAAAAGGATTTTAAAGCCGTGTTGAAACGTCTTTGCTACTCGCGCTTATCTCCTCTCACGTGTTGATTCAGTGAATCCATCTGTGATGAAATATAGCACCATCTAAAACAGACCAGCTGAGTCTCTTCATGCTAACAGGCTAACTGTTGTGTTGCTCATAATGATGCCTGCCTGTCCGTCTGCTTCTATGGTGTCATCAGTGAGGAATGTCCTTCCTCTTTGTGTTACTGCCCTCTACTGGTCTGGTGGTGTAGTGCATTTACTTTTTTTCTCTCCATATGTCACTGGCCTGATTTGCACAATCTACCCGGGACTTCAGCCCACGGTCGAAACGCAGACAACAATGGGGGCACAGGAACCTTTTAGTTCAGGGGAAAGTAGTTCTGGGGGCTAAAAGACCCTGGAACTCTTGGTCGAAATGCACCTTTTCAAAAAGACTTGTGATGAATGCAGCAGGTAACCATGTACAGACGCAAACACTCACTTTGTACTGTAGGCGATGTCTTCTCCCCTTCAGGTGCATTTCCTTTGCATTGGGGTCGTTGAAACTACATTCACACAGCTTGCAGTGGAAGCGGATTACTTTGCCTTCATCATTTCGGACCTAGAGATAAGTTTCACATGTTAAACTCCAGATCAAGTAAGCGCACGTTAGCTCTGGTGATTGCAGTGATCCGTCAAACTCACCTCTTCAACGTAGTCGTGACCAACAGGTTGGACGTCGCTCTGCAGAGCAGCGAGGGCCGACGTGGAGAGAGAATCTGAGGTATCAGACTTTGAGTCCTGGAGACCTGAAGAGGGCACCGCAGGTTTAGAAGACTCTACTTTGGCCTCCGCTCTGCTCTCGTCCATCTTCACTGTGGTCTGTAGCTTATTTCCTCCTGCAGTTTAGAAACATTGATCACTCACCAAGTGTATACTTACGTTCTCTCTCAATCACCTCAGACTGCCGGGGGAACCGGCGCACTGACACACTGGGATCCTATCTCACCCCCTTCCCCCCAGCCCCCTCAATAAGGTTCAATAAGGCCACATTTAACTTAACGACCTCACAGCTTGGTGTGTACATAAGACCTGCTGCTCAGGTGTTCACCACCAACTCATTGGTACTCACCAACAAAGTTGATCTTGGGTGTGCTGATTTTCTTCCCAGCAGAGGCGGAGCTCGCAGCAGACAAGCCGCTGGCTAACGGGTTCTTGACTCCTCCCACCCCACTGCTGACGATGTTGACGGGTTTCAAGCAGGGGGCGTTCGAGTTGGAGGCGGAGGAGGCGGAGCCACACAGAGAGCTGGAGGTGCTGGAACTGTTCAGGGGAGCCGTGGTGGTCTTACTGGGGGCGGCTGTGGTGGAGGACGACGTCTGAGTGACCATGCTGGGCTCAGTGGAGGGGATGGGCTTTCCAAGTTTGGTGTGAAGCTTCACCACCTGCAGAGGACGAGTGAGAGTACAGACACAACGGGACAGGTGAGGGTGGAGTTTCACGGATCACATTACAAACAGGATAAAGTTTAACGTCACTGTTACTGCTTTCTAAACACAGGAAACATCATGCACGCTGTGTGTTGGAGTCTCATCCTGCCTCATCAAGATTGTGTTTCCAGAACCAACCGCCCACTACTCATTATCACTTCATTACTGTCTGCTTCATCCTCTCCTCCTGTGATCTTTTGGCGCATGTGTGGGTTTTCTCAGATAAATACGGCGCTAGATTTCCCCGTCAGTTTGACTCACCGCGTCACTACTTAACTGGATGTCAGACAGCAGGGAAAAGGATGTAGAAATGTGCTAACCGCTCTTAAAACTGAAAAGAGAACAAGTTGTCTGAGCTCTGAGAGTGGCTGAGACCAGAGGAAAGATGGAGCACTCAAGTCTGCAGAGAGAGTTTGACTCACCTGTGATGGTGGACTTAACGTGGCACGGAGTCCTACGTGATCGTTACTGCTCGTTATAAAAGAGAGGGAAACGCTCCTACGTGTTATAAAGGAGGACGATGTATGAGAATAGGGATACCGAATTCGGTACTTTTATAGGTACCGACCGAATTCCGTCGGTACTACCGAGTACCGATTGACGCAAAATCTAACGGTACCATGTTTCGGTACCTCACGACCTTGTGACTATGAGGGAGGGGAAGAGAAGAGTAGGCGATACTTTCCATACTACCATACTTTCCCCCTGTAATAAAATTCGAGACTGATCGGGTGGACGTCTCTGCTCTCTGCATCTGCGCGCCAAACGGAGCCTGCAGCTCAGACTTGCTGTGAGTGCGCACGCCCATCAGTTGCAGGCTCCGTTTGGCGCTCCCGCGCAGATGCAGAGAGCAGAGGGGAGGATTAAGTTGAGACGGACTCTCTGGCTCCGACTACCTGCCCTGTCTATAACCGTTCCTGTGTGCGTGAATGCCGAACAAGTTGTGTGTCCTGTTATTATAAAGAGACGGAGAACTGACTTGTTCCAGTCCGCAGAGGTTCACGTGTGTTCATTGATAAACTCCAGAAAGAGCAATTAGACGCCACGAGCACGTGTCAGCTAATATATCTAATCACCTATATAATCCTGTTTCTGTTCATTTCATGTTAAATGAAATAAATATGTTAAATTTAAAAAAATTGCGATTTTATTATTAAACAAATCAACATTTATTACAACGTAAACACACAAAAGTACCGAAAATTGGTACCGTTGAGTACCGGTACCGTATCCCAGGTACCGGGTATCGGTACCGTATCGGTTCAAATGTGAAAGGTACCCATCCCTATATGAGACTTACAGTGGAGCTCACATGGCAGAGGTTTGACTGAGGACTACAGAGGAACTGATGCTGACTGAACAGATCCTGCTTTAGTTACTGACGTGACGGTGAATATGACCACCTGTTACAGGTACAGTCATAGAGGTTACCATTAACACATTTAAAGTTTGAACATATGAACAGTTTACAGACACCAGCTGGTTGAGTTTGTTCATTTAAATGTATTTCATTTATAAATGTGTCATTTTTAATAATGTAATTTTAACAATAACAGTTGTCGTAAAGCAAAAAGCAGTTGTAACGTAACATAACATATTGTATCGTATTGTATCACAGCGTATCGTATCATATCGTAACGTATTGTATCGCAATGTATCATGTCGTATTGTATCGTATTGTAACGTATATCGTATGGTATCGTATCATAACATATTGTATCATAACGTATTGTATCGTATCGTAACGTATATCGTAACGTATTGTATTGTATTGTATTGTATTGTAACGTATCGTAACGTATCGTAACGTTTGGTATTGTATCATAACGTATTGTATCGTATCATAACATATTGTATCGTAACGTATTGTATCATATCGTATTGTATTGTAACGGATTGTATCGTATTGTATTGTAACATAACGTATCGTATTTTATCGTAACGTATCATATTGTATCTTGACGTGTCGTATCGTATTGTATCATAATGTATCGTATTGTATCGTAACATATAGTATCGTAATGTATTACATTTTAACTTATTGTATCCTATTGTGTCGTGAGTCACTACATAATCATGAATATCACATTATGATGTGAAACTTTAGATCAGGAGGACAAACATTATAACTCTTCATGGGGGATTTCACTTTTACGGCAGGCTGCACATGGACCAGCACCCTGAGCAGTTGGGGGTTTGGTGCCTTGCTCAGGGGTACCTCAGCAGTACCTAACTAGTGACTTTGCACCTCTACAACCACCAACCCAACTTCCTCACTTAAGTCCACAACAAGACTTTAACTGGTGACCGTCTGGTTTCCAAGCCGAGTCCCTGCAGACCGAGCTCCTGATTCAAAGAGTCATTGTGTTCATGTTGATGACCCAAAGATCCATTTAAACACCAAACTACACAAATGTGAACACGACCCAGAGGAAGCCATTGTAGGAGCCATGTACAGTATGATGAATCATAAAGACCTGATATGCATAACATAATGATTTAAAGATTTCTTTGTTAAAGTCAAAAAACCTGAAACCTGCAGGAAACAAGAGAAGCTGGTGAAGCAGCCCACACTGGGACTGATTTCAAACTGTCGTCTGATCTGTTTGTGGCTCAGCTGGTTCATCCTCTGTGGACACTGACTGATTAAGATGTGTCACAGGAGTCTCTAACACGTCCTTTTTGCGCTTGGATTTGTAGAATTCAAATGTTACGGTCTTCATGTTATGGTTCTGTGTTTCTTTTTAAAGCTGCAGTGTTGTTTCACCTTCCATACATGAAGAATAAACATACAGAGCTGCAGCACACATCGTTTCTGTGGATGCTCCAGTTTCTAACTGAAGAGGTTTTTTTCACTAAGCTGTCAGTAGGAGTGAACATGAATGGATGTCTTTAATCCTACGTGAGCTGATTTAGGCTGCAGCCCCCACAGTATAGAATAAGAGATTATGTATATTTGATGCTAAGGGGCTGGGTGAAGGCTTTGCCAATAAGCAATGTTGGAAATAAGAGCTAAGACCAGCATCAGTGGAAAACCAATCCCTACTTGAACTGAATGTTGTGACTGAGATCTTTATAAGAGAATTGAGGACAAACTGTATCTCTGACTCACATGAAGACAGAGAGAGCAGCTCATATCCTTACCTTCTGGTGTTTGGCTCCTCGGATATGTGCAGCGTAGGCGTCAGCACCGGTGCAGGACACGTCACAGAGTTCACAGCGGAGCTGATTCTGAGCATTTCGAGCCAGAACTCCTCCACTGCTCCCGCTGCTGGTGCTGCTCTGAGAAACTTTAAGAGCCGCCTCCTTCTTCTTGTGCTTCTGACCCTCCAGATGTTCCTTATAAGTCTGATGGATTCAGTGGACACAGACGGAGAGACACAAGTTACACTGACAGCACACGTTCATGTCAAGACTTCTCTACGACATCATGATGAGAAAACTGTGCAGGCATATAATACCACTGATTACTTCAAGAGACTAAAATCACTCCTGTAGGACCTCTTCTTCCTGCTTTGTATCTGACACGACTTAAAGACAGATTACTAAAGCAACAATATAAAAAAGGAAACGATCAAATGAAGAGTTTTTTTATTGTCACAAGTCTTCGGTTTAAAAATGATGCTGAACATGAGTGTTTTAGGATGAGTGTCACTGTGTGCCGTGTCAAGCTCACCTGAGGGCCGGCACAGCTGATCTTGCAGACGTCACAGTAGTGGATCTGAGGGGGTTTGGGTGGCTGTTTGGGTCGGAGCTGTTTACTCTGGAAGGGGGGTTTCTTTGTGAACGTGTTCCCGGTCCACGCCGCTGTCGCTGCTACAGCGGCCACCGCCTGTTTCTGCTGCTGCTGCTGCTGGTAGTAGCTGGAGGCCGCAGAGTAAACTGCTGCCTCGTAGCCCGAGTACGACGTTCCTGGAGAGGAGGAAAATAAAAACACAGCTTAGAATCTGCGGCGTTTTAAAAGCTTGAGTTTAAAATCTTAACCCTGGTCTTTGTATCAGTTTAGCTTGTTGCTAATGCTACCATTTGGTTTAAGGTTTACAATTCATTCAGAATGAAACATGAAAAGGTGCACTACATTTCACTGCATCGATACAAAGTGTGTCGTGTTTAATTTGTTGGACAAAACAGAAGACCTGATCTCTATTCTTATTTTCCGCTGGCACCACCACAACAAGATTTGATTTGATCCAATGTTTAGCATTACAACATATTTGATCTGCATTTGTCCAGAGATATAAGTCTCAATCTCAGATCTTACCCGAGTATGTGACCGCGTTGGTGCTGTATGTGGGGCTCTGGGAGTAAGACGGGACCACAGACGCAGCAGCCGCCACAGGCTGGACCGTGGAGGTCACCGGGTAGATGGAGAAGGTGGAGGAGGCCGGGCTGGGAGCAGCTGGCTTTATCACCGTCACCTGTCGAGACTGCTGGCTTTGTGTGTATGATGTGACACCCTGACTGTAGCCTGGTTTAGGGGCTAGAAACACATGAAGAAATCAGGTCTCACAACAGTGCTATGAAAATGAGAAGTGATCACGGCTGGAGAAGCTTTTCAACCTGATTGTGTGAACACCAGAGTCTCTCAAACGCCATAAAGACCATAATAAGATGCAGTGTATTCACCTGGCTGGTAGTAGGACTCTGCCACACTGGGTTGCGGTGCAGCAGCGACAGCAGCTGTGGCGACGGGCTGCTGGTAGTACTGTTTACTGTCGTACGCCACAGCAGGAGCTGTGGAGCGGACATACGAGTACGTGTCCTGAGAGGAAGAGGAAGAAGAGGAAGAGTCAAAGTGAGCCTCAGATTGTAAAACAACAGAGACATAAGAAAACACTTTAGATAAAGGCCAGATAGAACAATGTCTGAAACCAAAAGTCAGCGCTCTTTGACTCACTTAGTTTTGCACGTTTCTACCAGAATTTAAATCTGATCTTTAAATCGATGTCCTCTCACTGTGAGGGGGGTGAATTTTTTTCTAACGCTGCAATTTTGAAGATATTGAGATTACTAGTCTTCCAATGAGAGGCACAGCTGACTGTGGGAACACTGCAGCTGTTGGCTAGGAGGCTCAAACTCCGCCTCTTTACGTCACACTGGCTCGACAGAAGCAATATGGCTGCCGCTGATGATTGGCTTCAAAACAGCTCTTCAGAAACAGATGGGTGACATCACGGACACTACGTCCATATTTTATACAGTCTATGGTTTAAACATTAAAATAACATCTTCAGATAACACTGTCGTATATGGGACGCTGTTTGTAAAGTCGTGCACACTGAAAATAACATTGACAATTCTCCACATTAAGATCCAAAACCTCATAAAAACCTAATGCTAATTTTTTAAAGTCACTTTTTTAATCACCTTTAGTGGAATAATTGAGATGTTCTTCACATCTAATTTTGCTGAGAAAAATATACTAAGTTAAAATCACTGTTAAATCCAAATGCTAAATATAAATATAAATGTTTAATATTAATATAAATATTAAATGTTAGATATAATTTTTTTATTTTAAATATAAATGTTAAAAATAAATACAAATATTAAATATAAATGTTAAATATAAATATAAATGCTAAATGTTACATCTAAATGTTAAATCTAATTGTTGTTTGTTAAATCTAAATGTTAAATCTAAATGTTAAATATAAATATAAATGTTAAATGCTAAATATAAATGTTAGAAATATAAATGTTTTATATAAATATAAATGTTAAATCTAAATGCTAAATATAAATATAAATTTCAAATGATAAATATAAATGTTATATATAAATCAAAATGTAAAATATAAATGTTAAATGCCAACTCAAAATGTTAAATATAAATATAAATGTTATATAAATATAAATATTAAATGTTCTCTGCGATCCTGAAAATTTAGATAATTTTTAAATTCACACTGCCGCCTAGCAGAAGTACCAAAATAAAAAACTTCATTAAGCGATACAGATATCCTAACCATAGTCTGTCAGTACTGACTCCTGCAGGTTATAGCTGGACTGAACACTGTAAAAATGCTGGATAGACAGTTTTGGAGTCCAGTAAGATATTTCATAACGCTCAGAGACAGAACTGACCCAGTCTATGAAGCTTCTATTTGGTATTTCCGCGGCAGTGTGAATTTACATTTTAGCTAAATATTTAGGATCGCAGAGTAACATTTATATTTATATTTAACACTTATTTAGCCCTTATATTTAATATTTAGATTTATATATATTACATTTATATTTAGTATTTGGATTTAACATTTAGATTTATATCAAGCATTTGGATTTAACAATAATTTTAACCTAATATATTTTTCACAATTAAATTAAATGTGAAGGAGGTAACATGTTGCTCTAAATGTGATTAAAAAAAGTGACTTTTAAAAATTCACTCTACATTTTTATGACGTTTATGGAGAATTGTTGCTATTATTTTCAGTGTGCACAACTTTACAAGCAGTGCTCCATAGCTGTTCAAGCTGAGAAACAAACACGCTAACCTCTGCTAACTACTAAGAGCTTCATCCCTTCAGTGTGAGCGTACCTGGTAGTTCTGTGAGGTGACCGGTGGAGGCGGTGGAGGGACTTCAGGCTGCCGCTGAGCGTAGCCGTAGTCGGTGGCGGCGTGCGTCGGCTGGTATCCTCCATAAGCAGCAGCAGTAGCAGCAGCTGCCACAGCAACAGGCGCGGGCCTTGCCACCGCTACAGTGGCCGCTGTGGGAGCGTAGGCCGCAGCCACGGTGTGAGCCGCCACCGGGGCCTGATGCACGGTGTAACTGGCCACTGTGGTGGGGTGAGTGTACGCTACCCCAGCTGCTGGCTGCTGACTGAAACACAAACACAGGACAACAGGTGAGGATGTGGTTCCTCATAGATCTCACCTGGCACTCAGGTGGAGTCATGTGTTTATACTTTCCCTTCACTCTCTGCTCCCTGTGCACATGCTCTACAGAGACCCACGATAACACAGCTTTTTGTCTTCCTCCAATGGAAGCATTACTGAAGGCTTAAAGCCTCCTCTTTCTAACAGAGCGGTTCACATGCTGCTCTTTGAACCTTTCAGACTCAGCTGCTTTGTGCTGATGTCATTCAGCACCATGTTGGATTGGACTGCGTGAATTCGCTCATCTTTAACACTTCAACTCCTTAACACACGTGGAGGCCTTAATGACATGAAACTTGTGAACAGTAGTTTTTTGGTTTTGCTTTTTAAGGTTGTTCTCTACTCAAAGCATGATCCTTTTTTTTTTTGCCCTTACACAGGACTTCCACCAGATCCGTGTCCGGTCCGTCTCTGATCTGCTCCGGCTCCAAGCTCTCTCGTCCGTCAACACCCACCGGTTGTGTTTTCAGAACGCAGCACGGAGCAGGACCTCCGGACAGCTGGAGTCATGTGACCGAGGTTTTCCCCGATAATCCCTGAATCAATGATCCTCCTCCTCCTCTCCTCATCCATGCTGTCTTTCTGGTCCTCTGAAAACCTCTGACCTGTTGACTCCAGGCCTGGCTCCGCTCATCATAACTTTGGTTTGTTGTTGTAGTTAAGTGAAACACGATCTGGTGATAACACAGAGTGTTTGATTCTGAACTGATCATAGATTCAGTTGTGGATAGAGAAGGAAGGTCATGAATAAATTAAGAACCACGCTGCTGCAGCATCCTTCATTCATCACTATGCATAGTGTCACTGCAGTGTTTCTATGTCCACATTATGATACAGTGCTCACATCAATGCAGTCTCCCCCCCCTCTCTATCATCTCAACAGGAGTCCGATCTGTGGATACTACCTCAGGGCCAACTTCACCTGAGCCGTGACTGATGTGAGAGCTGCACCACTGGTGACATTTCTTTTCAGTTTGTTGGTTTTATTGTGAATTTGTACGTCCTACGACTGAGTACGGTATCTTTTTACTCATTCAACTCACTCCATGTTAATGATCGTGAACTGGTGGGACTGTCATTACGTTCACCACCTGCCTCCTAATCCAACGTGTGCACGGGTCAGAGTTTGCTCCAGGGTTCAGTTTGTGTTTGTAGATCATAATCTCAGAGTGGAGTTCTACGCCCCCTTCGGGCCCCGTTTCATGTGTCAGTAATGTTAGTTAATGAAACCCCTGGTCTTCCTCTCCTGTTTTGTTTTCCCACCTGCTCGAGCCTGTGGAAGAGCCACGTCATGACATGACTTCTACGTGACCGCTTTTCCCTGGTCGATCCCTCCAGTTTGTTCTGGATCTCCTGCAAGGACCAAACCGCAAGGAGGCAGCTTGTTTCCTCGACAGACCACTGCTTACACAGGACTTCCACCAGATCTGTGTCCGGTCTGTCTTTAATCCATTGTGGTCCTGCTCTGTGACGGACCGGAGACGGACCGGACACGTGTCTGGTGGCATTTGTCCGTTAGCCTTAGAATTTATTAGCTCTGTCTTTGTTATTTCGCTGCAGGAAAATGGCGGAAATTCGTCTGGTTTGTCTTTTAGGCCACGGCAACCCGCCCCTCACCCCTCGCCTCTGACGAAAGCAGTTCACGGTTCTAGACAGGCAAAGAGTTGGTGCTGCTCTGGAACCTGTTTTCCAGGCTGGTAGCCGGTTCTCTCGCAGTTGAAACACAATGAACTGGTCCTCAATTGAGCACCAGCCCTGAAACTGCCTCGTGGAAACGGGGTATTAGAGGAAACTGAAGCTAACCTGTCCTTTTACATCCTTACCCACATGAAGAAAACCACCTGACACTCTGAATCCTGTCCCTTTATTACACTTTTATAAGAAGTAAAAAACAACAGACCGTTCTGACTGGCCTTCACACTGTACCAGAGTTTAAACAGGACCTGCAACATGTCACTGCAACACAAACGCTGTAAGACTGTCATGTTTAAATCCACCTGCATGTTGGAGGTAGACGTTGGAGTCCTGTCTTCAAACTCCACCGTACCATTTGATTTCTCTAAAAGCTGTTCCCTCTCCAGCTCGCTGTGACTCACTGAAGCACACCAGATGAACAGAAGCTTTCACATGTTTGGCTGAGGGGTTAGAAACCAGACTGAATAGGAGAAAGTGGGTGGATGGATAAAAGGCTCTGAATGTAACCTGTGGGGGGAAGGAAACCTCTATCATGTGTGCACTAAAACCAAAATGTGTGTCTTTCCTGATGGTACTGCAAAATCCATGACATGACACAACGTTACACCACCCATCACGAGTCCATGTAGGGCTCACCTCCCCATCTAAATCACAGGGGGACATTTTTAAGACAGAGAAACGCATTCAGCAGGAAACACTGCGCTGAGATATATCAGAGCTTTTCATTCAGGAGTCAGTATCAGCGTCACCTCCACACCTGACAGACCTAAACACCTGATCAGGGAGGCTCTGACATGCCGGACATCAAATATGAACCTCAGAAAGGTTGACCGGGAAGATACAGGGAAGACTAGAGAGGAGACGTCAGAGGAGAGGAAATGTACAGAGACTCCCGAAGGGCTGTAAATGCACGATGTACAATGCTGTCTAGAGGACCAATCACAGGGCTTATGGTCCGCGTCGTTTCGACTCATAGTTACATTGTGGAGGTGGGGCAAGTCAGGCTATGTGTGAAGCTTCTGCTTTGGGAATGTGTTACACAGACCTACTGTGTTGATTTGACGCAGATCTATAAACCACCTTTACCCAGGACTTCAACCAGATCCTCTCCGAGGAAGTCTTGTGTATCTGATCCGGAGGACTCCGACCTGCCGGATCAGAGAAGCAGCCGGAACGCAACGGAGCGGATCCAGTGGAAGTTAACACATTGACTAGAATAGAAACATATCAGATCCGATGCGGTGCCGGATCAGAGACAGACCGGACACGTATATGGTGGAAATTGAAAAAACCTCATGTCTCATCTTTGCCTACCCTGCTGGTCTGTAGGCAATACAGGGCTAAAGCACGCATTCTGATATTCAGCTGTTTGGATATCACATGGTCTGACAATAACCATATAATACACTTTACCATTTCTCTCAAACAGCCTTAATGAGAGTCTAAACACAGACAGGGGAAGGCCGTCAGAGCACCTAGAGTACCCAGCACACAGGAGGAGGTGCAGCTCACAGTGAACACACTGTATTTAATGTGACTCCATCACAGAGCTGGACAGGAACAGCAGCAGGTCTGTGCTCTCAGTGAACACTCTGTATCTAATGTGACTCCATCACAAAGCTGGACAGGAACAGCAGCAGGTCTGGGCTCTTAGTGAACACTCTGTATTTAATGTGACTCCATCACAGAGCTGGACAGGAACAGCAGCAGGTCTGTGCTCTCAGTGAACACTCTGTATCTAATGTGACTCCATCACAAAGCTGGACAGGAACAGCAGCAGGTCTGGGCTCTTAGTGAACACTCTGTATTTAATGTGACTCCATCACAGAGCTGGACAGGAACAGCAGCAGGTCTGGGCTCTTAGTGAACACTCTGTATCTAATGTGACTCCATCACAGAGCTGGGCAGGAACAGCAGCAGGTCTGGGCTCTCAGTGAACACTCTGTATTTAATGTGACTCCATCACAGAGCTGGGCAGGAACAGCAGCAGGTCTGGGCTCTCAGTGAACACTCTGTATCTAATGTGACTCCATCACAGAGCTGGACAGGAACAGCAGCAGGTCTGGGCTCTCAGTGAACACTCTGTATCTAATGTGACTCCATCACAGAGCTGGACAGGAACAGCAGCAGGTCTGGGCTCTCAGTGAACACTCTGTATTTAATGTGACTCCATCACAGAGCTGGACAGGAACAGCAGCAGGTCTGGGCTCTCAGTGAACACTCTGTATTTAATGTGACTCCATCACAGAGCTGGACAGGAACAGCAGCAGGTCTGGGCTCTCAGTGAACACTCTGTATCTAATGTGACTCCATCACAGAGCTGGACAGGAACAGCAGCAGGTCTGTGCTCTCAGTGAACACTCTGTATCTAATGTGACTCCATCACAAAGCTGGACAGGAACAGCAGCAGGTCTGGGCTCTTAGTGAACACTCTGTATTTAATGTGACTCCATCACAGAGCTGGACAGGAACAGCAGCAGGTCTGTGCTCTCAGTGAACACTCTGTATCTAATGTGACTCCATCACAAAGCTGGACAGGAACAGCAGCAGGTCTGGGCTCTTAGTGAACACTCTGTATTTAATGTGACTCCATCACAGAGCTGGACAGGAACAGCAGCAGGTCTGGGCTCTTAGTGAACACTCTGTATCTAATGTGACTCCATCACAGAGCTGGGCAGGAACAGCAGCAGGTCTGGGCTCTCAGTGAACACTCTGTATTTAATGTGACTCCATCACAGAGCTGGGCAGGAACAGCAGCAGGTCTGGGCTCTCAGTGAACACTCTGTATCTAATGTGACTCCATCACAGAGCTGGACAGGAACAGCAGCAGGTCTGGGCTCTCAGTGAACACTCTGTATCTAATGTGACTCCATCACAGAGCTGGACAGGAACAGCAGCAGGTCTGGGCTCTCAGTGAACACTCTGTATTTAATGTGACTCCATCACAGAGCTGGACAGGAACAGCAGCAGGTCTGGGCTCTCAGTGAACACTCTGTATCTAATGTGACTCCATCACAGAGCTGGACAGGAACAGCAGCAGTCATCAGGTTCTGGGGATTACTGGACATCCTCTCCGGCTTACCTGAGTCCATTCATCTGAACTCACCGGTTGTCTGTGTCGTGTGTTGTGTTTTCCTTGTTAAACGTTATTGAATGACTCCTGTATAATATAATGAATAGAACCAGTGAGCTGCTTCTTCTTACACGGTGTACTGTACAGTCATCCTCCCTGACACCTCACTGCAGCAGCGGAGGGATACCGCCCCCTCCCCCAGCTCAACAATGGCCGCTGCCGCACCGCCTCTAGACCCGCACCACATCACTAGAACCAAACAGCATACTGTAACACAAACGCACAGCTTTTCAGGCATCCTTACCTGTACTGGGCAGCAGCACCGTGGGTAAATCCAAAGTAGTTGCCGGTAGCCATCTTGGCCTCTTCACCGAGCCGGCCGGGCACTGCGGAGGAGGACACAGGAGGAGCTAACTGTTAGCATGAGGCTCCAAGGACTCACCTTCACCTCAATAACTCAACACTGCGTCACATTCAGTCATCACATGTTGTATTAATGACAGTAAGATACTGTCCTCTGTGTATTAATACTCACCATAGGTGAAGGAGACAACTGGACATATGGGAATCATTGGTTTGGTGTGTTCTATCGACGCCCGTACTGCAGACCAGTCTGCTGATATTTCATGTCGTTCCCGGAAAAGCTGCGTATGCGCATGCGCGGTTAGGATGTTTGTTTTCTTTACAACTCAAACCAAGAGAAACTGAAACATGTAATTGTTCTGCCAATTAAGCAAAATTGAATTGAAATTGAATTGAAAATTGAATAACAAGTAAACCAAAACATCATTCAAATAAGAGCACAGAAATACAAATAGTAATATCAGGTCAACAGGAACACTTACTTTATTTTTGTAGTTACTCAGTTTTTGTTTCCCCCCAATAAATAAATACCAATAATAAATACTGTAGATCGGGGTTCCCAAAGTGTGGGTTGGGAGTGGATCCCCTGGGGGTTCGTGAGATATCTTCCAGAGTGTTTTTTTTAAGTTATCTAAAAATATTTGTTATTATTATTTTTATTTTTTAACTTGTTTTCTTTTTGGTTGTACTGTTAATTAAGATTATTCCTTTATTATTATTATTATTGTGTCTGTATTTTTTGTAGTTATTCTTTCTTCTATTTGTTAGTTTTGTATTACTTATATATAATTTATTATCTTGTGATGAACAAAGAAATACTGAAAAAATGCAATAAAAAAGTTATCTAAAAATAGTAAATTTTACCCATCATAGTAAAAAATATCGACAAAAATAGTAGCTTAACTTGAAATAAAACCTTGAAAATAGAAAGTGTAATGAGTTTTCTGCCTGTCTTGTTTCCAGATGACTCCTAAGTTTAGGGTTAGTGAACAGTTCATTATCAAAAGCATCAGTAGCAGCAGGTTCATTCATAACAGCACAGGAAACAGACACATGCTCATATAGGTAGGGTCATTTTCTGCAGGCCAGCTAAATGAAGACACATTAAATCACTTTGAGGGACAGTAGGGGTCATGAGTCTTTGGCACCTATATTTTGGGGGTCACGGACTGAAAAGTTTGGGAACCCCTGCTGTAGATAAGATGAAATATTCTTTTATTCGTGCCGTAACGGGGAAATTTAAAGTGTTATAGCAGCAAAGTAGATGCAAAACAGTATAACGTAAACAAGAGAATATAAAATAGTAATTATTCAAAAATATTAACAATTAAAAAAGTAAATTTGTATATCTTACGAAAAATTTGTACAGAACTCAATAAGTAAAATGTACATAAATTTACAATAGTAGTGAGAAAACCAGTGGTACAGTGAGACATATTAAAAAAATAGGTATGAATTTGAGTAATCAAATGAAGCATGCAAGAGGAGTCAACTACCAGCAGTGGGGTACTCAGGCTGTTTAAGGGGCAGGGGCAAAAACCCAAAAAAGGGTTCTCCTCCTTTCAAATACCTGGAACTCACAGTTTAGGGTTAATATAAAAGTATTGAGGCAGCATTAACAAGAGGGGGCTCAGGAAATTTTGAGCAGCTAACACTTATTTCCTGCATCCTGGTGAATATTTATGTGACTACTTGTACTGGAAATTGAATTATGAAAAAGTGAAACACAAAGCTATTTCTATATTTCTATATTATTGATTAAATTACATGATTAACATAACATAACATAATGAACTGCATGGGTTTCCAGAGAGTACTTTTCAATGTTTTATACATTTTAGGGGCATCCAGAGGACACTTTTGCGTTTTTTACTTAGGTGGGGCATCTAAAGGGCACCTTTTAGTGCATTTTCCACTGACAGGGCACCAGAGAAGGACATTTTTTTATGTTTTATCAAATAAAGTTGAATCCAAGAGGGCACTTTTTCACTTTTTCTGTCAACATGATGCCCCCCAGTACACCACTGACCTCCAGGATTGTTCTGCCTTACATAGCATCAATAATTACAATATCATTTTTTTTAAAGCAAGTTGGCACTAAATACTGTAATATTACAGCGTATCAACACAGAAGTCACTACATGGTAAATGAATATTTTGAAAGGTAATGTAAGGGAGGAACAAGGAATGTCTTTAGAAAATGTGGATCCTTTTAGGGTTCAAAATCCTCACATATTTACAAATACATTGTCCAAACTCTTTGAAATGAATTACAAACTTCTTAACCAGGAAATGTTTAAGGATATTGATAGATGGTCAGTATTAATGTTAGATTTCAGCTCAAGGATTGAAATCATCAAGATGAATGTGCTACCAAGACTCTTGTACTTGTTTCAGTGTTTGCCGGTGCAAATCCCTGCCTCTCAATTTCAAAAGAGGGACAAAAACATTTCACGAATCATCTGGAATGGGCATAAACCGAGAATTAGTTTCCCAACACTTCAGATACCCAAAGACGAGGGAGGCCTGGCACTGCCGAACCTCCAAGAATATTATCATGCTGCTCCACTCCGGCCCTTGATAGGTTGGTGTGATGCCAATTATTTTACAGTATGGAAGGAGATTTAACTGAACATGGAAGGGTGCCACGTGCAGAGTATGATGGCGAACAGAAACATGTATAAGGAAAAGGAGGGATGGATTATTGAATTCTGTCGTTGGGTTTACCTTGGGAATCTGGTTTAAAGTAGTCAAGAAATACAAATTGGAGAATGAAGCCAAGTTTTTGAGTTGGATGGCCTATGGCACTAACTTCAAACCAGGGACTCTCAACCAAAGGTTTAAACAGTGGGCAAATAGAGGCATAACAATAATAGACACATTAAGTGAAAGAGGAGAAATCAAAAGTTTTCTAAAACTAAGGAGAGAATATGACTTAGAAAACAAAGATTTCTACATGTACCTACAAATCAGAGATTATTTAAGAAGGAGATAAATCCGGATTCCCCATGTGAATTAAACAGATTGATTGTAACATTGTGTAATGCATACAGAGTGAAGAGAGTGATGTCAGTGTTGTGTCAAAACATGGTGAGAAATAGAACAACTTCCACTCTGTACATTAAAGATAAATGGGAAAAGGAACTGAAGAGAAAAAAAACCATGGAACAACATAACATGTGTAGGACACAGAGTAGAACACCAAGCTCTAGAATGTGGAGGGAATACGGGTGGAGAAATATTGTGAGATTCTTCATCACACCCTAACTTAAAGGAACATTCTCACCTGTCCCACAGCCTTGCTGGAGACAGTGTGGTGAGCAGGATGTTGATCATGCTCATGTTTTTTGGCAATGTGTGAAAATGACTGAGTACTGGGATGAAGTGTGGAAAGGAATGAGGAAGGAGAACTTTACCCACAATTTAAGACTTCAACAATCTGCCTGCCAAGGAAAATGGAAAAAGTGGACTGACTTTATGAGCTATCAAAAGGTCTGAAGAGAATGGATTATTTTAAAGGAGGCTAAACTGACTTAACAGTATTGATCTGTCAGAGAGATCAGGAGAGAGGGAATATGAGGAAGCAGTATAAAGTCTGGACAAAAACAGGGAACCCGGGGAGGTTAATTAATTCACAATTTGTTTACAAGAAAATATAATCAAATCTACAAAAACACATAGATTTGAAGAATCTGTAAAGTCAGAAGTGTAGTGTGGATGAGTGGTAAATGGTAAATGGTAAATGGTAAATGGACTTGTACTTATATAGCGCCTTTCTAGTCTTTCTGACCACTCAAAGCACTTTTACACTACTCGTCACATTCACCCATTCATACCCATTCACAGACAACCGACTCTACCCACTGAGCCACAGCCGCCCCAGTGGAGGTGTGATGTGATAACAAAGACAAAGAAAGTGAATCAGAAGCAGAGGTGTGTGTGGTTGGAGGCTGAGGTGATCTCTTAGTAACAGGCTGAGGCACACCTGGCCCAGGTGTGTCTTTACATCCACGTACTTTCTCCCTTCTGATGAGTTACATGGCTTCCAGATGGTCCTTTGTGGCCACCTTCGACAGACCCTGGCTCTGTACCTGTGGCTCGGTGGCAGAGAGGATCATCTCTCAAGGTTGGGAATTCGATCCCGGCTGGTACGGTCACATGCCAAAGAGTCCCTCAGCAAGACTGAACCCCAAACTTCTCCCAGTGATGTTGTCAGCACTGTGAATGGGATTAGTTCATACTGATGATGGAATAGCATCCTCCTCTGAACCCTAACCCTACAGGTCACAGTCCATGCAAGCTCCAGGTACAGACACTGATGCTACCTGTACCCCACGGCCCTTATTGGCCCCCCACATCCCAGCCTTAGAACCAGACGGGCAACACGGCAGGGTTATCAAGTGGTAACCTCCCTTTACCTGTCTTTCATGAGGTTGCACAACACCTCAAGGAGGCTCAACAGGTAGCTCTGGTGTCCAAGAACCGCCCCCCTCCCCTCCATGCAGCTTTCACCTCCTGCTACAGCGACATCCAAAGAGAGAGAGAAAGGAGAAAAACAGAGAGGAGAGAGATGAGACAGAGGACAGGGAAGTAAGAATCAGGGCGAGAAACTTGTTGGTCAACAGCTCATCCTCCTCCCCCATTTTCATGAGAGGAGAGAAGGTTAACTGCCCAAGGTGAAAACATATCGCTGATGTAGTGTAACGTTTTTGGGGTATTTTTTATACCATTAAAGATAAGATTAGACAACCATGATAACCTCCCATTAAAGAAATGTATTTGTTACAGCAGATTGTAAAAAAGAAAAATTAAATATAGAAGAAAAGAGATTAAAAAAAAGAGAAACTACAGAGGGAAAATTAATTTAAAAGAATCAGACGATATAGATAACAGGAGGTAGAACCTTCAGTTATCAGGCCATTCTCCTTTGGAATCATCTACCAGTCAGGGTCCGGGAGGCAGACACCCTCTCTACTTTTAAGAGTAGGCTTCAAACTTTCCTTTTTGATAAAGCTTATAGTTAGAGCTGGATCAGGCTTGGACCAGCTCTTAGTTATGCTGCTATAGGCTTAGACTGTCAGGGGAACTGACACACTGGGATCCTATCTCACCCCCTTACCCACAACCCCCTCATCACTTACTGTAACTGTCCCTGTCCCATTAAAGTTACTAACCATAGACCTTTCTGGAGTCCCTGAGCTCCCTTGTCTCGTAGGTTCCTCTGAGCTGCCGTGAGCAACAGCTACTACTACTCGTCTCATCACTATCACCGCTCCCTCTCTCTCTTATCAGAATCAGAATCAGAATCAGCTTTATTCGCCAAGTATGCTTGAACACACAAGGAATTTGACTTTGGTAAACTGTGCTCTCTTTGTACAGGGCAGAATAGGAATAAGAATAAGAACTACAATAAAAAATAAAATGAAAATATAATAACAATAACCTTAGCTATAAATACAAAGAAACAACAAATAGGCTTGACTAATATGTACAGGCTAAAATAATATGATAAAGTGCAGTGGTGTGTTGCAGAGGTAGTTTTACATTATAAAAATAGTAGTTAAATAATACAAAAAATAGAAATATGGAATTCTGCTTGAGAATTGTTGCATTGTGTATCTACATGTATATTTACAGAGAGTATTTATCTGACAGGTATGACACTGTTATGGTTTAGTGTTCATCAGAGTGACAGCCTGGGGGAAGAAACTGTTCTTATGACGGGTTGTTCTGGCGCACAGTGATCTGTAGCGCCTGCCGGAGGGGAGGAGTTTAAAGAATTTGTGTCCAGGGTGTGAGGGGTCAGCGGTGATGCTACCTGCCCGTTTCCTGACCCGGGACCGGTACAAGTCCTGGATGGGGGGCAGGTCGACACCGATGATTTTTTCTGCAGTCCTTATAGTCCGCTGCAGTCTGTGTTTGTCTAGTTTGGTTGCAGAGCCAAACCAGACAGTGATGGAGGTGCACAGAACAGACTGGATGATGGAGGTGTAGAACATGATCAGCAGCTCCTGGGGCAGGTTGTACTTCCTGAGCTGACGCAGGAAGTACATCCTCTGCTGGGCCTTTTTCCTGATAGTGTCTATGTGGGAGGTCCACCTCAGGTCCCGGGAAATAGTGGATCCCAGGAACCTGAAAGAGTCCACAGTAGACACAGTGCTGTTCAGGATGGTGAGGGGGGGGAGTGGGGGGGGGCTTCTCCTGAAGTCCACTGTCATCTCTACCGTCTTGAGTGGGTTCAGCTCCAGATGGTTCTGACTATACCAGAGAGCCAGCTGTTCCACCTCCTGTCTGTAAGCAGACTCGTCTCCGTCCTGGATGAGACCGATGACGGTGGTGTCGTCTGCGAACTTCAGGAGTTTCACCGAGGGGTCCCCTGAGGTGCAGTCATTGGTGTAGAGGGAGAAGAGCAGTGGGGAGAGAACACACCCCTGTGGGGCGCCAGTGCTGATGGTCCGGGTGCTGGATTTGATGCTCCCCGGCCTCACCTGCTGTCTCCTGTCCGTCAGGAAGTTGGTGATCCACTGACAGATGGAGGCCGGCACTGTGAGCTGGGTGAGTTTCTGGTGCAGGATGTCTGGTATGATGGTGTTGAACGCAGAGCTGAAGTCCACAAACAGGATCCTAGCGTAGGTCCTGGGGGAGTCCAGGTGATGCAGGATGTAGTTCAGACCCATGTTGACTGCATCCTCCACCGACCTGTTTGCCCGGTAGGCAAACTGCAGGGGGTCCAGCAGGGGGCCTGTGATGTCTTTCAGGTGGCTCAACACTAGTCTCTCGAAGGACTTCATGACCACAGACGTCAGGGCGACGGGCCTGTAGTCATTGAGTCCTGTGATGGTGGGTTTCTTTGGGACTGGGATGATGGTGGAGCTTTTGAAGCATGAGGGCACTTCACACAGCTCCAGCGATGTGTTGAAGATCTTTGTGAAGATGGGGGCCAGCTGCTCAGCACAGACTCTCAGGCAGGAGGGGGACACGCCGTCTGGTCCTGGAGCCTTCTTGGTCTTTTGTCGCTGGAAGAGCTGGATTACCTCATCTTCACAGATCGTCAGCGCAGGATGGGGGTCAGAGGGGGGTGGGGAGGGGCTTGTGGGGGGGCCAGGTAAATCAGAGTGTTCGGGAGTGTTATTCTCCTCTATCCCTCTTTCCAGACTCAACTCGGTCGAGGCAGATGTGTGTCTAACATGAGTCTGGTCCTGCTCAAGGTTTCTGCCTGTTAAAGGAAGTTTTTCCTCTCCACTGTAACTAGCTAAATACTGTGTGGTGCAATGCTCATGGTGGATTAAGGCCGGGTCAGACTGAGTCTTACCCTGTCTTGGTGTTGGGTCTCTGTTCATAATTTGACATAGAGTGGTCTAGACCTGCTCTGTTTGTAAAAGAGTCTTGAGATAACGTTTGTTGTGATTTGGCGCTATACAAATAAAGATTGATTGATTGATTGAGATAATAATAATATTTAAAAACTGCACATATGAAAACCCCAAAAGCCTGTTGATCCTTTCAGTCTTAATAAAGGGAAAAATATTGATGTTCATCTGTTTTCAGATTCTTGATTTAGGCTATGGAACATCCTGTCCTAAATGTATCAAACTTTTGCCTCTGACTATTTTACAACCTTTTTTGACCCATTTGTATCCGTCCTGATGAAACAATGAATTAATCTACTTATTATTTAAGGAAACATGGAAGTGAGGGCTTAAAAGTTCACCTCTTTTTATTTTAAAAAGTTATTTGAATTTTTTTAAATGTATTTATGCTTTCTTATTACTCTTATTTTGCATTGTTGTTTGTATCTAAAAAAACCCATCTGTTAAAACACTGTGTTACTATCAGAAACTTAAAAAAATCAAATGATGAATATCTGAAAAGGCTGTTAAGCAATTATGAATAGAATGTAATAAGAATACTATTTACATATATTATCTGTTTCCTTCCTAAGATGAAACTTAGCGTATAAAAGATGTTATTTTTTGTTTCAGATTTAATTTATGAGGATTCAAGCATTAAGTTATTTTTTATAAAGACGGTTAATTACAGTGTCTGGGAATTTCAATGAGTATTTATAAATGATAAAACACTTTTACAAAGCTGGAGACAAATTTACATTTTATAAAACATTTTTACATTTTTAAGACTCATTTTGTTGTTTTATTCTGTAATGACGTGATTCTGGTTGTCCTCAAGATGTCTTGTATTGTGGTTGTATGTGTGGCTGCTCTGTCTGAAATTCTGTGAACTGTGCTGTTGCCTATCTCGGCCAGGACGCTCTTGAAAAAGATTTTTAATCCCAATGAGTTTCTTTTCTGGTTAAATAAAGGTCAAATAGATAAATGAATAAAACAAAAATGACATTAAACACTTTTACCAAGGCCTAAAAAAATGTACATCTAAAAAACCAAAATGAATAAATCATGAACACTTTTAAAGAGCTGAAACATTTTTACCAGAAACAAATTTACGGCAGATTCTGACAGAAAAGGAATGTACCAATGATTTTCAAAATAAAAGAAGTCTGTAACATTAAAATGTGCAACAGCCAGGGATTTAATATATATATTTGACATTAAACACCCTGTTCCCACTAAAATATTGAAATAAAAAATTAAATAAATGTATATGCTAAGTTTTATTTTGAAATGTCATATTGTATCACATGCTGGGGTCAGGCTGGGGAGACGGTCATTAAACCACTTCACTCTCTGTATAAACAAACCTTAAAAATATTGGACAAAAAAACAATGCAATACCACCACTGTAGGAGAAACATCATCTTTTGAGGTTTGAGAATTTGAAATTGTATTCAAATGTGTGTCTTGTGTATAAGATTTTAAATGGCTTGGCCCCGCCTCCGCTGCGTCAGTTCATCAACTTTCACTCAGTGGACTCCGTTAAATCCACAAGAATCTCTTCGTTCAGAAATTGCAATGTGCCCTTTCACCGTACTGCCTTTGGGCAGTCAGCTTTTTCTGTGAAAGCCACAACTCAGTGGAACACCTTACCAGAGGACATTGAGAACAGTGAATCTCTCAGCAGCTTCAAAACCAAACTGAAAAGTCTGCTAAAGACAACAACACTGCAACCATTGATTTGATACTTTTAACTTGATATACATACTGTTTGTTTGTTTGTTTGTTTGTTTGATTGTGTGTGTGTGTGTGTGTGTGTGTGTGTGTGTGTGTGTGTGTGTGTGTGTGTGTGTGTGTGTGTGTGTGTGTGTACCAGCTAACTCTGGTACAATGCATCAGATGGTGACATTTATGTTAAATATTGTACATGGTCCCTTTACAAATAAATTTAATAAAAAAAAAAATAAAAAAAATTCCCAATCAGATATAGCTGTGATTGGCAGGAACACATTTTGAGGTGCTCTTTTATCTGTCTGAATCTAAATATTTCAGTGGAAACAGGGTTATTAATGTTGAATATATATTAATTCCCCGGCTGTTGCACATTTTAATGTTACAGCCGTCTTTTATTTTGAAAATCCTTGGTATATTCCTTTTCCGTCAGAATCTGCTGTTTGTATATTTCTTTCAGGACTGGTACAAATGTCTCATTGCCTGTAAAAGTGTTTCTGATTTAGTAAATTTGTTTTCTTAAATGTAATTTTTTTTGTTCTTGGCAAAAGTGTTTAATGCCATTTTGTTTTATAAAATGTAAAAATGTTTTCTAAAATATAAATTTGTCTTAAACTTTGTAAAAATGTTTCATCCTTAGTAAATTTGCATTGCACTTCCCAGCCACTGTAATAAATAAAAAACAATCACAGTAACTCCTTCATTTTAGTATTTCTGTGACCGTGCACACTCCAGCCCAGCAGGGGGCAGTGTGCACATGTACACATTGTTGTTCGGTCCCATATTAACCACAGAAGAAGAAGAGGTCCTGATCTCCCACATTGCATTGCGGCTGTAGTTCCTGCTGTTATCAAACACAGTGAGATGCAGTAAGTGAGAGCTCGAAGGTTAGTGTGATAGACCCAGATCAGACTGTGAGGCAGGACCATGAGCCTCCGAACCCTCCTCTCCTCCACCGCGCTTATCGCCTCGGTCGGGCTCGGGTACGGCATGTGGGCGATGATCAATCCGGGAGAGGACCGGCGGAGAGAGCTCGTCAAGGTGAGTCAGCTGAAAGGAGACCCGGACCCGGTGCACAGTTTAACATGGACCGGCTGCAGGAACAACCTGAAGCTGTGTCTGACACAAACAGAGCCTGCTGCAGACCTCAGTCTGTGAGGGGGGTTACTGAGAGCCACATGGAGGTCTGACCCTCCCGAATCAATGCATACTGATGCTATTATAATAAAACATAAACCTTACAGTAACTCACTGCTGCATGAACACTCTATGTTTATATATTTAATATAAAGATCTCACATATTAGAATAAATACTTGTTCCTGGTTGATGACCTAGATAAGTCAGCTCACCTGTTGTTACAGTGACAGTCCTGAAGGTGGCAGCACAGGAACATTTTTAAATTAAACACTACTTTGTAAATAATAAGCGAACAGTACACATTTCATTAAACCTCCTCTAGCTTTGGTGTATTCAATGATTCATCAGTGTATTTACACAGATGAAATGTACTCCTCTATTCTCACAGTATTGAAAAAGAACTGCTCCACATCTCTTAAGTATGTGAACCTCTCAGAAATACTTCTGATATACATTCTAGTGATTGTGTTGTAAGTTTGAGATTTAGTACGTGTTCTACTTTGATCTGTAAGACTGCTTGGGAGTCTATATATATATATATACACTACCGTTCAAAAGTTTGGGGTCACCCAGACAATTTTGTGTTTTCCATGAAAACTCACACTTTATTTATCAAATGAGTTACAAAATGAATAGAAAATATAGTCAAGACATTGAGAATGTTAGAAATAATGATTTTTAGTTGAAATAATAATTTTGTCCTTCAAACTTTGCTTTCATTAAAGAATGCTCCCTTTGCAGCAATTACAGCATTGCAGACCTTTGGCATTCTAGCTGTTAATTTGTTGAGGGAATCTGAAGACATTTCACCCCACGCTTCCTGAAGCCCCTCCCACAAGTTGGATTGGCTTGATGGGCACTTCTTGCTTACCATACGGTCAAGCTGCTCCCACAACAACTCAATGGGGTTGAGATCTGGTGACTGTGCTGTCCACTCCATTAGAATACCAGCTGCCTGCTTCTTCCCTAAATAGTTCTTGCATAATTTTGAAGTGTGCTTTGGGTCATTGTCCTGTTGTAGGAGGAAATTGGCTCCAATCAAGCGCTGTCCACAGGGTATGGCATGGCGTTGCAAAATTGAGTGATAGCCTTCATTATTCAAAATCCCTTTTATCTTGTACAAATCTCCCACTTTACCTGCACCAAAGCAGCCCCAGACCATCACATGACCTCCACCATGCTTAACAGATGGTGTCAGACACTCTTCCAGCATCTTTTCACTTGTTCTGTATCTCACTAATCTTCTTCTGTGTGATCCAAACACCTCAAACTTTGATTCGTCCGTCCATAACACTTTTTTCCAATCTTCCTCTGTCCAATGTCTGTGTTCTTTTACCCATATTAATCTTTTCCTTTTATTGGTCAGTCTCAGATATGGTCTTTTCTTTGCCACTCTGCCTAGAAGGCCAGCATCCCAGAGTCGCCTCTTCACTGTAGACATTGACACTGGCGTTTTGCGGGTACCATTTAATGAAGCTGCCAGTTCAGGACCTGTGAGGCGTCTATTTCTCAAACTAGAGACTCTACTGTACTTGTCTTCTTGTTCAGTTGTGCACCGGGGCCTCCCACTTCTCTTTCTACTCTGGTTAGAGCCTGTTTGTGCTGTTCTCTGAAGGGAGTAGTACACATCATTGTAGGAAATGTTCAGTTTCTTGGAAATTTCTCGCATGGAATATCCTTCATTTCTAAGAACAAGAATAGACTGTGGAGTTTCATATGAAAGTTCTCTTTTTCTGGCCATTCTGAGAGTATAATCAAACCCACAAATGTGATGCTCCAGATACTCAACTAGCTCAAAGAAAGGCCAGTGTTACAGCTTCTCTAACCAGCAAAACCGTTTTCAGCTGTGCTAACGTAACTGCACAAGGGTTTTCAAGGTGTTTCTAATCATCCATTAGCTTTCTAATGCGATTAGCAAACACAATGTACCATTAGAACACTGGAGTGATGGTTGCTGGAAATGAGCCTCTATACACCTATGTAGATATTCCATTAAAAACCAGACGTTTGCAGCTAGAATAGTCATTTACCACATTAACAATGTATAGAGTGTATTTCTAATTAATTGAATGTTATCTTCATTGAAAAAAAACAGTGCTTTTCTTTCAAAAATAAGGACATTTCTAAGTGACCCCAAACTTTTGAACGGTAGTGTGTATATATATATATATATATATATATATATATAGTGGGGCAAAACAGTATTTAGTCAGCCACTGATTTTGCAAGTTCTCCCACTTAGAAAGATGAGAGAGGTCTGTAATTTTCATCAGAGGTACACTTCAACTATGAGAGACAACATGAGAAAAAAAATCCAGGAAATCACATTGTAGGATTTTTAAAGAATTTATTTGTAAATGATGGTGGAAAATAAGTATTTGGTCAATAACAAAAGTTCAACTCAATACTTTGTAACATAACCTTTGTTGTCAATGACAGAGGTCAAACGTTTCCTGTAAGTCTTCACCAGGTCTGCACACACTGTAGCTGGTATTTTGGCCCATTCCTCCATGCAGATCTCCTCTAGAGCAGTGATGTTTTGGGGCTGTCGCTGGGCAACACGGACTTTCAACTCCCTCCACAAATGTTCTATGGGGTTGAGGTCTGGAGACTGGCTCGGCCACTCCAGGACCTTGAAATGCTTTTTACGGAGCCACTCCTTCGTTGCCCGAGCGGTGTGTTTGGGATCATTGTCATGCTGGAAGACCCAGCCACGTTCCATCTTCAATGCTCTCACTGATGGAAGGAGGTTTTGGCTTAAAATCTCACGATACATGGCCCCGTCCATTCTTCCCTTAACACGGATCAGTCGTCCTGTCCCCTTTGCAGAAAAACAGCCCCAAAGCATGAGGTTTCCACCCCCCATGCTTCACAGTAGGTATGGTGTTCTTGGGATGCAACTCAGCATTCTTCTTCCTCCAAACACGACGAGTTGAGTTTTTACCAAAAAGTTCTATTTTGGTTTCATCTGACCACATGATATTCTCCCAATCCTCTTCTGGATCATCCATATGGTCTCTGGCAAACTTCAGACGGGCCTGGACATGTACTGGTTTAAGCAGGGGGACACGCCTGGCGCTGCAGGATTTGAGTCCCTCTCGGCGTAGTGTGTTACTGATGGTAGCCTTTGTTACTTTGGTCCCAGCTCTCTGCAGGTCATTCATCAGGTCCCTCCGTGTAGTTCTGGGATTTTTGCTCAACGTTCTCATGATCATTGTGACCCCACGGGATGAGATCTTGCGTGGGGCCCCAGATCGAGGGAGATTATCAATGGTCTTGTATGTCTTCCATTTTCTTACAATTGCTCCCACAGTTGATTTATTCACACCAACCTGCTTGCCTATTGTAGATTCACTCTTCCCAGCCTGGTGCAGGTCCACAATGTTCTTCCTGGTGTACTTGGACAGCTCTTTGGTCTTGGCCATGGTTGAGTTTGGAGTCTGACTGTTTGAGGCTGTGGACAGGTGTCTTTTATACAGATAACCAGTTCAAACAGGTTCCATTAATACAGGTAATGAGTGGAGGACAGAAGAGCTTCTTAAAGAAGAAGTTACAGGTCTGTGAGAGACAGAAATCTTGCTTGTTTGTTATTGACCAAATACTTATTTTCCACCATCATTTACAAATAAATTCTTTAAAAATCCTACAATGTGATTTCATGGATTGTTTTTCTCATTTTGTCTCTCATAGTTGAAGTGTACCTCTGATGAAAATTACAGACCTCTCTCATCTTTCTAAGTGGGAGAACTTACAAAATCAGTGGCTGACTAAATACTGTTTTCCCCACTGTATATATATATATACTTAAACTTGTATATCATATTAACAAATATGACAAATATTCAACTTTGATGCGATCAACATGCATCAACACACTGAACATACTATGTGATCCTGAAGTAACACCTGGAGGGAGCATCTACCTAATCAGGTTAATAATTTGCAGCAGGTCAGTAAAATGAAGTGTAGAATCATTTGCTCAGTAACACAGACAGGTTGTGTCTGCATGCTGCTGAGCATCACTTTTTGAAACAGCAGCCGTGTAAGGAGGAGAGAAGTCACTGTAACAATGTCAGAGAGCACACAGACATAAGCCATTAGCATCCTGCACATCAGCAGCCTGTTGCACCAGCTGTGTGCAAGTAGAGTCCTAAGTTAGGGTGCAATGTCCACCCTAAACCACACGTTGAAACGAGTTAGTTTGTAAGTTAAGTTGTGTCATTGTTTGGTTTCAGCACAGAGACCTAAGGTTCATCTTAACTAGTAGACCATAGACATATATATATACGTAGACGCTGCATTGACTGTGCTTTCCCACTGCTCCGATACGTCAGTGTGTTCGCCTTATTGAGGGTGGCGGGTCTGCTGTGTGAACTGATACAAGTAGATGTGAAAACTGGGTTTTATGAAAGAAAGAAAGAAATGTTCCGTTGCATTTAACTCAGTTTGATCAACCGTTTTTACAATAAAAGATTATAACTAATGTAAGGACTAAAAACGATCATTATTTTTTAAAAACAACATACAAAGTCTGTTTATCAAATGATGAAAGGCTCCAGCTGGCAGTGGGTCTGCTTTTTAGCAGTGGAATGATAAACTACATTACTGACATGGTAGATGTTTTTTAATTATATAAAATATAATTTAATGAAAAAAAAAAGTGCAGTAGGTTACTGTTATACTGTTATGCTACATACTCCCAACATACAAGTCTTACTGTTTCCCTCTGATCACTTTACTCATTTTGATCACATCACTCACTGTTGACTATTGTTAGTTTGATCACCTGTATCCATAACCTGCTCCCAATATTTCATCATTCTAATTTCATATGTTCAGCCTTCCAGCACTGTTACTCTGCTGTTTGTCTCATTTTCACTCTCTCCTTTTCATACCACTGCTCTGTGGCCTTAAAGCTGGGGTTGGTAGTCTCGGAAAACCAGCATGAATTTGAATGTAGCATTTCCTCATGACTCCGTCTAACCCCTCCCCTCCTCCCTCGGACCTCCTCCAAAACGACGCCCCCCCGCTCACATGCACGAGCGCCGCTGATTCTCGACCATATGATCGTGACTAGGGATGTACATTTTAAGTATTTTCCGTGATTGATTTTTGGAAATGTTAACGATCAATTATCGATTAATTGATAAAAAAAAAAAGTATTATTCTTACGTCAAAAAAAGGCCAAATAGGTTGTTTTCCCCCTAAATAATGTTTTCTACAGCAACAAAATGCATATAACACGGGATTGAATACGGGTACATGTTTGACACGCAGATTATCAACGATCTGGCTCATTAAAATATTCTCCGCGGACATAATCTTATAAAGTGAAGGCTCATAATACTAACAGAAAAGTACTTCAGACTCACAGTGTCCAGTTTTCTGTCTACTCGTTCTTATTGAGAGACATAAACATGTGTATTCGGTCAGGTGTCAGCCAGGAGAGCAACCGGGTCATAATCAGTCCAGCTGCAGAAAAGCTCAGACGGCTCTGATGTTGCTGATCTGCAAACATAGTATACCTGAATTTCCCTCCTGTCTGTTGCCTTCGTATCCAAATGTGGGAAATGTCCTGTTTATAGTTGTGAACCTTCGTGTCTTTGTCGTTGTTGGCAGCAGTTTTGTATTGATCCTCTTTTAAAAAAGCACACGGGGAGACCTGACGCCAGCTGAGCATCTCCGCTGTGCACAACACCTTTAACAACTGAATCACATCCAAACAGGCTTTATGCTTTAAACTTAAAACACCTCCCTGATAGCTGAGTGTTATATGAGACCACATGATGTTTGTTCCACGTGACTGAAAATTGATAACAAAAATGTGTGTTTCGAGTAATTTCTTAACAATCAATTAATCGGTAATCGATTAATTGTGGTCATCCCTAATCGTGACTGATTCAAAACCGGTCCTCACCAAAACATTCTCATAGTGAAAGTTAAAAACACAAACAAACATGGCTGCTGTTAGCACTCACAACTGTCATGCTAGCATTATCCAGTTGTACTGGTGACACGATATCAGGAGAAAAGTTATAACACATATATAACACTGTAACAGCTCTACTGTTTGTTAAACGTGTTCAGTGTAGATGTTCTTAATTCCTACAGTGTTGACGGTCAGTGAAGGCATCAGGAGAGGTGTAGAGTGTGTGAGCTGGAGAGAGGAGAGGAGAAGTTCTTCATTCATTCAAACATTGATTGTTGTTTTGTTGGTTGGCGTGATCACGGCCGACAGTGACCGGTTATTAAAGACCAACGTGTTCACGAATCTGCTCGTCATCATTACAGCATCCGGACGGACGCTACAGTACATCTACATTTTCTGTAGGACTTACTGAACGTCATTAATTATTCTGCTTGTTGGTGAGAGCTTTTTAGACTCTGATCCGGACTACAGTCCTGAGCAAAGCCCCTCATCGGGTCAGAGGGGACAGGCCCGAGGTCGAGCGAGAGGGGCAGTAAATAGAGTCAGGGGAAGAAGAGGCAGGAGACGGGGACTCGGAGGAGTGCACGCCGGGAAATGTACGCGCAGGAGGAGGGCAGAACGGCTGGACGGGATTTGATAGGTTTAAAATTTGGGGAGCCAAAACACGGTGATTGGTTGGTGTTTTCCCAGGTTTACTCCGGCTGTAGATAGCAGCTTTTTTTCACTCTTTTTTAGGAACACATCATGTAATGATTGCCATCAGGACATAAAGATCATTTTAACCAGTATAACAAAAAGTGGATCTAAATCTGATTACCAACCCCAGCTTTAAAAGGCCCACTCTGAGGAATATGTATTTTTTATTTGCATTGTATTAAGGTCAGTTGTCCATGTATTATGTTTTATATAACGTGAGGACGAAGTGCAACATCAATCAATCCATCAATCAATCAATCAATCAATCCATCAATCAATCAATCAATCAATCAATCAATCAATCAATCAATCAATCAATCTTTATTTGTATAGCGCCAAATCACAACAAACGTTATCTCAAGACGCTTTTACAAACAGAGCAGGTCTAGACCACTCTATGTCAAATTCTATCTAATCTATCAGAAAATATATCTAAAAAAAGAAATGTTCATCAGAGACGACAGCTTGGCCATAATTCTCCTGTCAGCCACCACCTCAACAGGGTCCAGGACTGAGCTGGCCTTCTTCACCAGTGTGTTCAGTCTTGCTCTCCTGTATCCTGTCTGCCCACAGCAGGTGAAATCCTTCCAATGTGGCGTTCGTGTCCGGTGTTAGCTCTGTTAGCATGATGCTACTCTGCCAGTATTCCCTCTGGTGCTGGGTTAGCTCGTCCACCTTATCGTAGATAGATCTTACATTCCCCATAACGGTGGGTGGAAGGACAGGTCCATGTCGTCTTTTCTTAGCTTGCACCTCAGTACCAGCACGTCATCCTTGCCTCCTTCTCCTCAGCTCGCAGGGAACATCGGGCCTAGTATCTTTAGCATCAACATGCTACGGGATGCTAACAGCTGATCTCATATGTAAACAATGCGACCATCAATCAATCAATCAATCAATCTTTATTTGTATAGCGCCAAATCACAACAAACGTTATCTCAAGACGCTTTTACAAACATAGGAGGTCTAGACCACACTATGTCAAATTATGAACAGAGACCCAACACCAAGACAGGGTAAGACTCAGTCTGACCCCACATTAATCCATCATGAGCATTGCACATCGCAGTATTTAGCTAGTTACAGTGGTGAGGAAAAACTTCCTTTTAACAGGCAGAAACCTCAGGCAGAACCAGACTCATGTTAGACAGCCATCATGCCTCGACTGAGTTGGGTCTGGAAAGACAGATAGAGGGGAGTAAGAGAGAGAGGTGATAGTGATGAGACGAGTCGTAGAAGTTGTTGCCGCTGGAGTCCAGCACGTCCGTATCAGCTGGAGTCCAGATCGTCCACAGCAGGAGGACGTCTACGGCAGCTCAGAGGAATCTACGAGACAATGGAGCTCAGGGACTCCAGAAAGGTCTATGGTTAGTAACTTTAATGGGACAGGCAGAGTTAAAGTAAGTGATGAAGGGGTTGGGGGGAAGAAGGTGAGCTAGGATCCCAGTGTGTCAGTGTGCCAGTTCCCCCGGCAGTCTAGGCCTATAGCAGCATGACAAAAGCTGGTCCAAGCCTGATCCAGCTTAACTATAAGCTTTATCAAAAAGCTTATAGTTAAACCATGGTCACACGTAGGAGCTCCGGACACACACAGGAACAAAAACAGTAAAAACACCACTGCAAACGTAGTCAGTTTGGTGTCTATGGCCAACAAATGAGTCATTAAAAGTCCTGACAGGCTCCAAATACAAAGAGAACTAAACAGATATGAACAAAGAACAACGAAGAGAGAGCTGCTGCAACAAGCAGACACTAGAGCGGCGCTATTAAGCTGTTTGATGATGTGACATGACAGGGATGTTGATGTACGACTCAGCCAGTCAATGCAGCGCCAGTATATATGTCTATGTTGTAGACTGTAACGTCCAAATTAACCAAAACATTGTCTCAGATATGATGTTTACACTTCCAGCAGCCAATCAGAGGAAAGCACCTGCATTGTTATCTTTCATGCTTTATCGTCTCAGAACTCACCAACAGTTGAAACAAACTTCCGTTACTGTCACAGGACAACAACAGTGTGTATGTCAGTCTTGAAAAGGTGTCACAGTAAGGTGAGAACTATAGTCTAAATCCTGAATCTACAGTGTCTATAGTAAAAGTGATATCAAGTGGTAAAATGATCAACTACAACATACATCAATACTCTAGAGATCAAATCTTTCTGATCATATTTTCCAAAGGATGTAATCTCTCGTTGATAACACGTTGCTGAAGTAATCTAGCTGTGAGAATCCTCTGTATCTCCTCATCCTCCGAATCATCCCACCTTTCAAAACGACGCGCTGTATCAACAGGTACTCTACAGAGGACTTTGCACCTACGAGGAGGCAAGTGTAAGAATTCAGTTGTAACTTAGGCTGACTTTGGAACTATCTCAGCTGGGGCAACGCCCAAAACGTTAGTCGAGTGTAAACTCCATCCTAAATGAGAAGTTACGTTCAAACTAGGCTACGTTTGAACTTACACACAGCTGGTGCAACAGGCTGCAGGGGCGATACTAGGATCTGACTTTAAGGGGGGCTCAGCTCAGAGAGACTGTTGCATGGAGACTTCCTTGAAAGTGCTTGAACCTGCAGATAAGATAAGATAAGATAAGATAAGATAAGATATTACTCTATTGATCCCCCGGGGGGGAAATTCAGTTGTTACAGCAACCCAGACATAAGTACAATCAAGAAAGAAGTTTCAATAAGTACAAAATAAGTACAAAATAAAAATAAAACAAAAATAAAACAAAACAAAATAACATAAAATAAAATAAAAAATAAAATAAAAATAAAAATAACTAAAATAAAATCGATAAATAAAGCTAGAGTACAATTTAGATATATACAATGTTACAAATGGAATCTAAATTAAATAGCAGTAATTACAGGCAGTATTAAAACATTTCAGTAGTGACAGGTTGACATGGTGTGATTATGGTTGGTAATGACAAATTAAGCAATAAATAGAAATAATATTTGTATGTAATATGACCATGGGTTGTACTTAGAATAGTAATGTAATATAACATAATATAATATACATATATATAATACAGTATATTATACATTATAATGCCAGCAGCAGTCAAGAGAGAGTTCGGGATGGGATGATGGAGTGTGACAGACAGAGCAGGGATGTTATGGATCTGTTTATGGGGGGGGGTCAGTGGTCAGCATGGTCTGTGGCCGCCGTTACTGTTCAACAGTCTGATGGCGGTGGGCACAAAGGAGCGCCTGAAGCGTTCAGTCTTGCACCGTGGTGGAATGATGCGCTGAAACCCTCATTCATTGGCCAACATATGAGATTACTATTCATAAAAATACTTCTACTTCTAATAAGATTTGTATATCGCTTTTCTTGGTACTCAAACACGCTTAGGTTTTGAGTTATAGAGAGTCAGAGTTGAGGATGTTTGGATGGAGAGAGCTCCAGAGAGTCGGAGCAGTGATGGCAAAGGCTCTGTCCCCCAAGGTGCAGTGCTTGGTCTTGGTGAAGGGGGGACAGGAGATAAGCATAGGAGGAGGTCGGTCAGGTATGAGGCGACGAGATGGGGAGTGACGTTTGAGGAGGTCGGTCAGGTATGAGGGGGCGAGGTTATTAAGGGCTTGAGCAGGATCTTGAGGTGGACTCAGTGCTGTATGGGGAGCCAGTGGAGGTGCTGAAGGATGGGTGTGATGTGGGCTCTGGAGCGGGAGTGGGTGAGTAACCGGGCAGCTGAGTTCTGGACATGTTGGAGTTTTTGGAGGCCTTAAAGGATGCTGTTGCAGTGGTCCAGTCTGGAGGTTATGACGGCATGGATGAGGGTTTCTGCTGCAGAGGAGGAGAGAGAGGATCTGAGGTGGAAGAGGGATGTGTTGGTTATATTTCTGATGTGTGGTTAACGTGGAAAAATAATACATAAATAACTTGTTTTGCACCCTAAAATACTTACAAAGACGAAAGGTTGAATATTTTGTGTTTTCAAAGGTGTCACATTTGTACAAGTAGTATCTGAATTTGTTGTTTTTTGTCTATGTACCACATAAAGAGAGGAAAGGTCACAGTTTTCTTTACCTGGTTTCTATAAGGATTTATTTCTGCCCTCCAGAATCTTCCTGAATCCAACCCCATGAGGATGGAAGAGACAAGGAAGAGGAACGCTCTGGTGATGCAGGCGCTGAAGGAGGCGGCAGAGACAGACGAAAACATAGCCAGAGGACTCCGATCGAAATGAAGCCGCCTGGACGTGACACCTGCTAGTGACAGCTGCTGGGCCAAAATATGGACATTGGATTGGACGCTGTCTAATCTTTCTAAGCTGTAATGTCTTCAACACTTTAACTATTCAATGTTACCATTGTTTATTAAAACTCTCCAAACAAACCGAATCACCTCTCAGTCTTATTCGAAGATCAATGATGTCAAAGACTGAGGATCTGATAAACACCAGGTGTTCATTACAAAGAGCCTGAATCCTGCACTCCCTCTGATATCCAGCAGGGGGCGACCCCACTGGTCTGTGGGAAAATGTTTCTCATCAGCTGATTTATTCCCTCAGTAACCACTCATGAGTTCATGGTCTCAATCTCTGGTTTCTTCTTCACACATCATGATGCTCATTTATTAATGATGGTCCCATTTAGAGTAGTGACCCATAGAACGAGATCGCAAATACAAGCGGACGAAATGAGCTTTCTCTGCAGGGTGGCAGGGCTCAGCCTTAGAGAGATGGTCAGACATCAGGGAGAGGCTCATAGTAGAGCCACTGCTCCTCCGGATCGAGAGGAGCCAAATGAGGTGGTTGGGGCATCTGGTCAGGATGCCTCCCGGGCGTCTCCCTGGGGAGGTGTTCCGGGCATGTCCGTCTGGGAGGAGGACACGGAAGACTAAGGACACGCTGGCAGGATTATATCTCTCAGCTGGCCTGGGAACGCCTTGGTATCCTCCCACAAGAGCTGGTGGAAGGGGCCGGGGAGAGGTGTGTCTGGGCTTCCCTGCTGAGACTGCTGCCCCCATGACCCGGACCTAGATAAGGAAGATGGGTGGTTGGTCCCATCTAGAGTCAGTCACCCCCTCCCCTCAGATCAAAAACCTTGGCGTCATCTTCGATCAGACTCTCTCCTTCCAACCCCACATCCGTCACATCACCAAAACTGCCTTCTTTCACCTCCGCAACATCGCCCGCCTCCGTCCCACTCTCTCCAAATCCGCTGCTGAAACCCTAATTCATGCTTTTATATCCTCACGACTCGACTACTGTAATAGCCTCCTGTATGGTCTTCCCTCCTCCCATCTACAAAAACTACAATACGTACAGAACTCTGCTGCCCGGCTACTCACCCACTCCCGCTCCAGAGACCACATCACCCCTGTCCTTCAACAGCTCCACTGGCTCCCCGTAAAACAGCGCATCCATTTCAAGATCCTGCTCACCACGTAAATATCCCTCAATAACCTGGCCCCCCCATACCTCACTGACCTTCTCCGGTACTACCACCCCTCCCGCCGCCTCCGATCCTCTGACTCCAACCTCCTCACTCCCATCACTAAATCCAAGCACCGTACCTTGGGGGACCGGGCCTTTGCCTTTGCCCCACCCTCTGGAACTCTCTCCCCCCACACATCCGTGCTTCTGACTCACTTCATTCATTTAAGAAACAGTTAAAAACTTACCTTTTCAAACAGGCATTCCCCTCACATTCATTATTCCACCTCTTCCCTTGTCGTCTGCTTGTCTTATATGTCTTTATTGTATTTATTTATTGTCTCTCTTGTAAAGCGTCTTTGAGTTCTTGAGAAGCGCTATATAAAACTTAGGTATTATTATTATTAGAGTCACAGAGGGCAGGAATAGGGGAGAAGTCAGGGCGAGGCTACCAATAACTGTAAAGTGCTTCCATGGTGACCTAAAAATGTCTTATTGATTGTACAGTCATGGCCAAAAGTTTTGAGAATGACACAACTATTAATTTTCACAAAGTCTACTGTTTCAGTTTTTATAATGTCAATTTGCATATACTCCAGAATGTTATGAGGAGTGATCAGCTCAACTGCAATTAATTGCAAAGTCCCTCTTTGCCTTGAAAATGAACTTTATCACCAAAAACACATTTCCACTGCATTTCAGCCCTGCCACAAAAGGACCAGCTAACGTCATTTCAATGACACACAGGTGTCACACACATTAACACAGGTGTGGGTGTTGATGAGGACAAAGCTGGCGATCAATCTGTCATGATTGAGTGACTGGACACTTTAAAAGGAAGATGGTGCATGACACCATTGTTCCTCATCTGTTAGCCATGGTTACCTGCAAGGAAACACGTGCAGCCATCATTGCATTGCACAAAAAGGGCCTAACAGGGAAGTTTATAGCAGCGAGTAAGATTGCACCTCAGTCAACCTAAAAACACAGCCATGAATAAAGAATGGTACCAGAACGTCCTCCGAGAGCAACTTCTCCCAACCATCCAAGGGCAGTTTGGTGATGAAGAATGCCTTTTCCAGCATGATGGAGCACCTTGCCATAAAGCAAAAGTCATAACAAAATGGCTCGGGGAACAAAACATTAAGATTTTGGGCCCTTGGCCAGGAAACTCCCCAGATCTTAATCCCATTGAGAACTTGTGGTCAATCCTCAAGAGGCGGGTGGACAATCAAAAACCCACAAATTCTGACAAACTCCAAGCATTGATTATGCAAGAATGGACTGCCATCAGTCAGGATTTGGTCCAGAAGTTGATTGACAGCATGCCAGGGAGAATTGCAGAGGTCTTGAAAAAGAAGGGTCAACACTGCAAATATTGACTTATTGCATGAATTCTGTGTAATTCTCAATAAAAGCTTTTAATACTTATGAAATGCTTCTAATTGTATTTCATTATACCATAGAAACATCTGACAAAAACACCTACAAACCCTGAAGCAGCAGACTTTGTGAAAATGTAATATTTCTGTCATTCTCAAAACTTTTGGCCATGACTGTACTCAAAGACAGTCTGAAGAATCTGCTCTTCTCTCATTCTGTGAGTACATCTTATAAACCAAACCAGGTGAAAGAGAAGTTGATCTAAAGTGTACCTGATCTGTTTTAAGTGTGTTATTTTAAAACAACTTCCAGTGTGTTCAGAGTCTTTCAGGCGTGCTAAGTTCAACTTCAACCAAATTATGTTAAAATGCAACTACTGAATTCTGATTCTCTACCCGAGCACCACGGCCATATTTTAAACCCAGGTTTGAGGTTTTGAAATAAAGAATGATTGTTTGTATTGTTGTAAATCTCTGATCTGTTTACCACACAAACTTCATCACAGCCTCCAAAACATCAGCATCTAACCTGAGAAAGCATGTGGAGGTCTGGAGCTAACACACTGCTTTGATTCCAGAGGAACATTGTAAACTTGTCTGTGCTTGTAGTAACTTAGTTTATACAGTTGCAAGAAAAAGTCTGTGAACCCTTTGGAGTTACCTGATTTCTGCATAAATGTGTTCTGATCTTCATCTGAGTCCCAACAATAGACAAGCACAGTCTGCTTCAACTAATACCACAAAATAAGTTGATGTGTTCATGTTTTTATTGACCACACCATGTAAACATTCACAGTGCAGGGTGGATAAAGTATGTGAACCCTTGGTGTAGAGGCAGGGAAAGGTTTCCCACTTTTCACTTGGAGTGTGGGTGTGTCTGTGTGGGTGGGTGCGTGTGTGTGTGTGTGGGTGTGTCTGTGTGGGTCTGTCTGTGTGGGTCTGTGTGAGTGTGTGTGTGTGTCACTGATTGCCTAATGAATAGCACCTGCACTGCCTGTGAATCTGTTTTTGCCTGGTGCAGGGAGAGAGGAGGCAGGGTGCTGCTATTTCTGTTGACCGCTGAAACTTCTTACCACCACATAGTCAAATTCTGCAAGCCTACCTCCATGAAATATATGTTTGAATTTATGTTTATCAAGTAGGTTAAATAAAACACTCAAATTGCAGTAATGGCTTCATGTTTCCTCCCTTGGAGTCAGCGCGTCAGAAAGATCCCTGTATTCCCCTCTGTGACTAATCTAGTTTTCTGATAGTCATACAACACTTGGGTTTAATAACTGGTTCACCCTCCTTTGGCAGCAAAAGCCTCAACCAAACCTTTCCTGTAGACCAGATCAGACCTGCACATCGCTCAGGGGGATGTTGGACCATTACTCTTTACAAAACTGATTCAGTTCAGGAATATTCTTGGGATGTCTCGTGTAAATCTTGAGGTCATGCCACAGCATCTCAATCTGGTTGAGGTCTGGTTTTCATCTGTTGAAGCCATTCTGGTGTTGGTTTACTTCTGTGCTTCAGGTCATTGTCCTGTTGCATCCCCCATCTTCTGTTGAGCATCAGTTGATAGATCGATGGCCTTAAGTTCTCCTGCAAAATGTCCTGATAAACTTGGGAATTCATTTTTCAGTCAATGTTAGCGATCTGTCCAGACCCCATGGCAGCAAAGCAGCCCCAAATCCTGAAGCCCTCTTCACCACACCTCAGAGTTGGGATGTGGTTTTGATGTTGGTGTGCTGCACCTTTATTTCTCCACACATAGTGTTGTGTGTTCCTTCCAAACAACTCTACTTTGGTTTCATCTGTCCACAGAATATTATTCAGTAGTGCTGTAGAACATCCAGGTGCTCTTTAGAAAACTTTAACATGCAGCAGTAATGTTTTTGGACAGCAGTGTCTTCCTCTGTGGTGTCCTCCCATGAACTCCATTCTTGTTCAGTGTTTAACGTATCGTAGATTCTTCAACAGAGATGTTAGCATACGTGCCAGAGATGGTTGGCATGGTTCATATCAGGCAATGCTTCTTGAGAATAGCAGACTCAAAACTGGTGTGTGTTTTTTATAGCGCAGGTCAGCTTTAACCAACACCAACCATCTCTTCTTATTGATTGGACTCCAGGTAGGCAGACTTCAGACTCAAATGAGCTCTTAGAGAAGTCCTTAGCCTCAGGTTGGTTCACATACTTTCTCCACCCTGCACTGTGAATGTTTACATGGTGTGCTCAATAAAAACATGAACACATTGTTTTGTGGTATTAGTTTAAGTAGACTGTGTTTGTCTATTGTTGGGGCTTAGATGAAGGTCAGAGCACATTATGACAGGTTCACATGCAACTGTATTTCATGGTAGACTTTTTAGAGATGAAATCATGTTTTCTAGAGAAACAGAACGGAGCAGAATGTTCACCCATGCATTCTTGACTGACCTCATGCTTTGTGAAAATATGTTTAGAGATATTTTTAAAAGTACTTTGAATACTTCAGTAATTTTAAAAGAAAGTACTCCAGGACTTTAACTCAAGTCAGAATCTGACTGAACAACTTTCACTTGTATTGGAGGAATGTTTGACCGGGAGGATCTACACTCTGACTTCAGTCATGAAGACGTGGACTTTGTCAACCACTGGTGGTCCCTGAGCAGAAAGGTCTAAAAACACTCATACCTGTCACACCTGCTCAAGATTTCAAGATTCAAGATTCAAGATTCAAGATTCACTTTATGGTCATTTCCTTTCATATTTCCATAATCAGTGAAACGAAATACTGCTTCTCACCAGCTTGACAGTGCAAAATAAAGCCTTGATCAATCAATGTGGATGCGTGATTAATACATTAAAAACGCATATACAATGGGCTATTAGTGTGATTTAAACAGCTTACAATGCAGAAAGAAACGCTTCACTAAACGGGTAAAAATGAATCTGATTGAAAGTAAACTGTAGTTTTTAGAGTTTTATTTGACTTCATGAGGTCAGATTATACCAAAGAATGCCCCCTTGTTGGTATTCAACAAGTCACTTGGCTTCAAATAGTCTTGTTTAAAGAGGTGGACAGTCTGAAGGTCAATATTGTGAGGTTACATTTGGAGGAATTGTAAAAATAATAATATTGATATGTAGCTTAGATTTGAGTGAGTGAACCAGGATAGTTTTAAGCATATATTTTTGTTTAATGCAAATAAACCAGTATTATAGCAGCAATGTTATATTTTGTAGGGTTGGCTGTGGTGATGGGGCCCACTGAAATATTTTTTTAGGGGGCCCAGAATTGTAGAATTGTAGAATTGCACAGAGGATTGTAGGGAACAGCTTACAACCAACCACAGACATTTACACCAACAGATGCAGGAAAAGGGCCTCTGGCATCATGAAGGACACCTCCCACCCTGCAAACACAATGTTTGCCCCTCTCCCCTCAGGCAGGAGGCTGAGGAGCATCAAGAGCAGAACAGCTTCTTTCCTGAGGCCGTAAGACTGCTGAACTCTGTTGGTGCTCTGAACTAACTGGTGAAGAAGGCCAGCTCAGTCCTGGACCCTGTGGAGGTGGTGGCTGACAGGAGAATCATGGCCAAGCTGTCGTCTCTGATGGACATTTTTTTTTTAATATATATATATTCTTGTTGGAATTCTTGTACTGTACCTTCTTGTTTGCTGCTGTAACTTTGTGAATTTCCCCGTTCTGGGATGAATAAAGGATTATCTTGTCTTATCTTAGTCACGGCCACTTTTAGTCATACAGACTCCTATACGAACAGTACACAACGGACTATCCCTCACTTCCACCTGCCCAGACTTCTCACTCACTATTGATAAATCCACTGTTTCAGCATCCACCCACATCCGTAACCTTGGTATCATTTTTGATCAGTCACTTAACTTTCAACAACACATTAACAATATTTCAAAAACTGCTTTCTTCCACCTCAAAAACATCGCCCGTCTCAGCCCCTCCCTTTCCTTCACAGCAGCTGAAACTCTCATCCACGCCTTCATCACCTCAAGACTCAATTACTGCAATAGCATCCTCTACGGTACACCCAACACCCTCCTCAACAAATTACAATACATACAAAACTCAGCTGCACGCCTCCTCACTCATACCCGCTCCAGAGACCACATCACCCCAGTCCTCCAGAACCTCCATTGGCTTCCCATCCCCTTCAGAATACAGTACAAGATCCTCCTCATCACCTATAAAGCCCTCCATAACCTAGCTCCCTCCTACCTCACCGACCTTCTGCAGCCATATAATCCCTCCCGCAACCTCCGCTCCACCAACGCCAACCTCCTCACCCCTCTCACCAAACCCAAGCACCGAACCTGGGGGGACAGGGCCTTCTCTGTCGCTGCCCCCACCCTCTGGAACTCTCTCCCCCAACACCTCAGATTCTCTCCCTCACTCACCAAATTCAAATCCGGACTCAAAACACACCTATTCACAAAGGCTTTTAAACTAGAATTGATTGATTTTTTTCTTGTTTTGTTTTATTTTGCTGCCTTGCTTTTCTTTGCTTTTTGCACTGTTTTCCTTTTGCTTTCCTATTGTATAATTGTATTTTCCTGTAAAGCGCTTGGAGAACCTTTTAAAGCGCTTTTATAAATAAAATGTATTATTATTATTATTATTACCTCATAACTTGCACATTGTACATTTGCACATTCAATTGCACTATTACATAACAACTCAATTAGTCCATGCACAATATTTATATTTTCACATTTATTACTGTTTTCTTCCTTTGTAATTGTGTGTTCTTTGTGGCTTTATACGTGACCTGAAAATCTAACATTTGTTCCATATCATGCGACAGCTTGTGTTGGTATGACAATAAAAAAACTTGAATCCTTGAATTTAATTCCTGGCAACACCCCTGGTTGCAAGCCCTCCTGAAATTAATTAACAGCTCCTTTGTTTTTTTTTCCACATTCAAAAAAAGATGATAAACTCCTCTCAGTGTTTATAGAGGGAGTTCTTTTTATTTATGTATTTATTGATTTTGGTGTGTTGTATTGTTTTTCTCCGTTAATCTCCTGCTGCAGGTGGCGCTGCTGCTTATATGTATTGTTTGTTCGCCGCCATTAAAACCGTAGAAGAAGAAGTGACCCGCTTCCTGAGAGATCTGCTCCATCACATCTGATCATGTAAGCATTCAATGATACATCTGAAGATATTACAGGTTGGGTTAAACGCTGCAGTGACAGAGGAGAGGTCTGATCTGACCCTACAGGGAGAGTTTGTTTCACCGGCTCTAACACATAATATAACGTGTTAGCCTGCTAGCGTTAGTCGAAGATGCTAAGCTACCCACTTAGCATGTAGCATGCTAGCTCAGGGCCGTGCATGCAAATGATCTGAGTGTTTTCATTACATCCAGCTAACACGTGTCTGACAACAGGGCATCATGTTAAAGATCTTAATGATGAATACATGAATCAGATGACTCGATCAGACTGTGATACTTCATGACGGATTGATCCAGCGTGAGGCGCTGAGAGGATCAATAATGATCACCTAGTGTTCATAATGCTCTGAAGGTGAAGACACATGTGTTTATTATGTAAATAACCCTGATGTAAACAAACACAGGAGGAGAGGAGCGCTAACTAAGAGGCCCTCTCTGAGCGTGGAGCGAGACTCTGAGCTGCTAACATCCAAAATGGAGACATGCATCAGACAGACAGACACACACACACACACACACACACATGCACACACACACACACACACCACTCTGATCTGAGGTGATTTACTGTGCACGTGATTGAAAGCTGTGCACTGCAGGTACATGCACTGCTCTGTAACACTGAGCTTTTTGAATACACTATTATTATTTGATTGAATAATCATGAGGGAGGGGCTAAAAAGAGACACTCAATGATCACAGCTGGAGTCACATATTTATATTAAATTAAAAAACATTACAGCTTTAACAAATGTTCCTCATATGGGACTCACTGCGTCATCACATCCTGAGTTTTACCATCATGTGAATACAAATAGTACTCTTTATAAGAACACTGTGTTCTGGGTTCATAGTAGTGATGGTGAGATGAAGCTTCGTGAAGCATTGAGGCTTTCCATCCAATTGGTTCACTCATGGGCTGAAGCTTCATGGTGCTCCATTTGCTCTACTGGGCCATCAAGTGGACAATACATGTAAAATAAGCACAGTGATTCAGGGCTCTACACTAACTTTTCCACTGGGTGAAAAACTTTCAGAGTTGGTCGCACAGCACATGATTTGGTCGCACCCTTTTTTGGGGGGTACAGCATGACCATGCATGCTGATGAATAGTTGTCTTAATTGGCATACCGTAGTTTTGTATGAAGTAAAGATTGACAGTGAGTTGAGTTCTGATATTTGACTGTGAATATGAAGTTTGTCTGCAACAAGCAGTGGCTGACAGAACAGGTCATTTCCTTTATATCATTTTTAAAAGAAGACATAATAAAAAGGTTTTCAAATAAAAGTAAAGCATAGCAACGTGTTTACATGTAGTCAGTTTTTATACTTTTCATAAAGGCTGTACTTAAACTAACGTAGCAGCATAACTTTAACTTAATATCAGCATTGCTTCATCCCTGCAATTCAACTCAGAGGGGCCAGCTCTTATAGTGGGGCCTCCTAACCCTCTTCCTGGGAGAACCACAGTTTAACATCCTGCCTGGCATTATAATCCATCAATTCTGGCCCCTCAGCACTGATTCGGATGAGGTCCTCCACAGTGTCAGTGTGCAGACTTTCCCTAACATCTGACTTCATTCTGTTTTGTGTTGAGAAGCCTCTCTCACAGACTGCTGTTATTGTTACTGCTATCAGTCTGAAATGAAATTAGTCAGTGGAAACTGGGATTAAAAAAAAAATTCTTTGAAAATATATAACATTTTCAAAATTATTGCAATTATGCTACATTTCAAGTGTCTTTTATTCTGAAATGACACATCAGATCTTCTTGTGAATGGCAGGATTACATCATGAGGCTGCCCACTATCAGTCTGAACTGAAATTGGTCAGTGGAAACTGGGATTTTAAAAATAATCTCACTTTGAAAATATCCAGATTTATCACTTTTTTTTCAAACTTCAAGTGTCTCTTATTTTGAAATGACACATCAGATCGAGAGTGATTGACAGGACTACATTATGAGGTTTTCCACTATTGGTCAGAACTGAAATTAGTCAGTGGAAACTGGGATTTTTAAAATATTCTCACTTTGAAATGATCTAAAATCGTCATTTAGTCAGAAAATGTAAAATCTGTGTTTCCGTGCTGTTACCGTAATGCTTGTTCTAAACACACACAACAGAATACAGTGGAGGCTGGCTTTACTATCGTTTCAGAAGTGCAGACTGGCTTGACCACAGTCTGATTTGGTACCTTTTTCCGGCTCTCCCTCTCCACCAGCCTCCTCCTCCTCCTCTCTCTCCTTATTTAGTTTTTTAAAGTAATCAGCGATAGACCGCTTCATTTGTGGAAATAGTGAAACGCTTGTCTGAAGTTCTGTCTGTCTTTGTACGCTGCGCAGCGTACACACGCACGCTTTTTAGAACAGGAGAGAGTGCAGGTGGAGGACACTGACTACACCAGTGAAAAATAGAGCAACTTTCAACCACAATGTCTAATACAGTGCGTGTGTTAGAGGGAGCTTTAATGCACTCGCATGAACGTGATCAGATGAAATTCTTACTAGTCTTGAGCCCTGTGATTAATAATCACTTAGAACCAAGCAGCAACCTCCGTCAATATGAGTCCAATGCGTAAGTGGTAAAAACTGCAGTTCCTCGAGTGTCCACTAGAGGCTGGCTCCGGAAGTACCAGAAACCACATACACACCAATTCAAAGAGACGATCTTTACAGCAGAAATAAACATGTTTACAGCCTGGTTCAAAAAACAAGTGTAGTCTGGATAGCTCATTTCTTGATTGGCACACACTGTACGGGGTGAATTTAGCAATTTCGAAGATATTTCTGATTAAGAGTCTTCCAATGACAGGCCCAGCTGACTTGATTGACAGGCGGGAACACTGTAGCTGTTGGCTAGGAGGCTCAAAGCCCGCCTCTTAATGTCACAATCGCTCAACAGAAGCAATATGGCTGCCGCCGACGATTGGCCTCAAAACAGCTTCAGAAACAGATGGGTGACGTCACGGATACTACGTCCATATTTTATACAGGCTATGCTTGGAACACAATACACGCCTCCGTCTCTCTAAACTCTCCAAACTATATAAATGCTATCCAAACTCTGAAGTGTGTGTGTGTGTGTGTGTGTGTGTGTGTGTGTGTGTGTGTGTGTGTGTGTGTGTGTGTGTGCGTGTGTGCGTGCGCGTGCAGATTATTTGAATAATCGTCGAAAAGATGCCAATGATTATCAAATTGTATTTTGGATTGAAATGCCCATCCTTAATCTGACTCATACAATAATCACAGCTGGAACCAAATAGTGATCTTTAAATTCAATAACAATAAAGCTGTAACAAATGTCCCCTCATATGAGAGTATAATAGACGCCACACTGTCAGTGAAGGGAGTCCAGATTAAATCTGACCCTGTATATGTCCTATAGTTTTGAAATGCTCATTGTAAAGTTGTCTGGGATTGTGTCTCTGTCTCAGCAGAATGCCAAAATCAAAGGAAATCCTGTCCTCTGCCTCTGGGAGCGACTCTGACAGCGAAGTGGAGTCAAAGGTTGGTGTGTTCTTTGTCACGTTGCATTTCAGATGAACAGACAATCTGTGTGTGCTGTGAAACCCTGTGGAAGTAATCTCGTATACGTGCTCAGGGAGGGAGAATGTTCATAAAGTACTCGTGTGTTGTTCCAGGCAAAGAAAAGGAAGGCAGCCCCAGAGAAGCCGGCCAAGAAACCAAAGAGCGGAGAGAGCTCCAAGCCCGGAGGCTCGTCAAAGGGCAGCGGGAACGGAGAAGACAACATGTTCCAGGTGAGCTCCAGGTAGAACAGTCAACGTGCTCCGAGAGTGGAGACCTCAGGCGTTCAACTTAGAGTCCTGCAGGTGAACACGGTCATCTCCTCCACCACAGATATCACACAGATAATGACTTACACAGAGGTGTTAATCTGATACCTGCAAGACAAGGTCATTGACGCAGGCGAGTTCACAGGGTCACTCATTAAACTGATCACCTGTATAGTTCTGTAAAGAGGTGTCATCATTCTGGGCCTGCATAAAAAAAAGAATATAAAGACGCACTGAGTCTGCCGTCAACCGTCTACTTGACTTAAGATGAACATCTTTAGTTGAAGGACACATCCTGATCAAAAGGTGCTTTTCAACCAGAAGAACCAGGATCTACTCTCCCAGGAACTAAAGGTGCATTTCCACCAAGAGTTCCGGGTCTTTTAGCCCCCAGAACTACTTTCCCCCAAACTAAAAGGTTCCTGTGCCCCCATTGTGGTCTGTGTTTGGACCACGGGCTGAAGTCCCGGGTAGATTGTGCAAATCAGGGCAGTGACGTATGGAGGAAAAAAAAGTAAATGCACTACACCACCAGACCAGTAGAGGGCAGTAAAACAAAGAGGAATACCATTCATCACAGATGACACCATAGAAGCAGACGGACAGGCAGGTATCATTATGAGCAACACAACAGTTAGCCTGTTAGCATGAAGAGACTCAGCTGGTCTGTTTTAGATGGTGCTATATTTCATCACAGATGGATTCAATGAATCAACACGTGAGAGGAGATAAGCGCGAGTAGCAAAGACGTTTCAACACGCCTTTAAAATCCTTTTGAACTCAAAAAGCCGTGATCGCAGAGATCGACCGGTGTTTTGGTTTAAACAGCGACCCTGTTAACTGGAGAGTTTCAGCCGGATGCATCCCTCATAAACGTCTTTAGACCATCATTAAATATCTGATGAGGATATTTTGAAATCTTAATAAAAACTAAACTAGTTTGCATTCCCAGGAACTCCCTCTGTGTTTCAACAGCTGTGTAAACTCCACAAACACTGACACGTTCAGCTGAAGGTCTCCAGTTTACAGGGTCACTTTTAAAACCGTAACACCGGGAGAGACGCATTCACGGTGGGCTGACAGAAGACTACTGTTACAAGCTGCTAAATCAAGAGAATCACAGCTTCTTCTTTTGAAAAGTACACACACATACAAAAAAGATAGAACAAATAAAAACTAATGAAAGAAAGAGAAATCAAGAGAATCACAGATGTGTGTGATGTTATTGTGGACGGAGGGAGGAATAAAAACACTGCAGTTAATCTACCAATCAGACACGCTCAGCATTGCAGGCCCCGCCCCCGAAAGTCCTGGGACTTTTGAAAAGTACTACCGCCCCAACAGGGGCTTTTTAGGGCGGAGATTAACTACCCCTGAACTAAATTTAGACCCTGGGTCCTCCGGTCCAAACACAGCTAGCTCAGGGGTAAAGTCCCTAGTTTCGGGGTTGAAAAACGCGTTTAACTTTCACGTGATATTAAATATCAGGCTTTTTAAGTTTGTCCGTGATCACCGCTGTCACACAGAACGTGACTGTCCTTCTTGAACCAGTGGATGGACTGCTGTGTGTCTAGATAATTACACATGGTACCCCAACAGAAGGATGCCAAAACATCATTTTGGTGAAGATCAGTTATGTCGGTACTTTTCCAAACTTTTAACAGTGGAAACCGGACAGAAGCAGGACGCTTAGTGGAAACCCAGATATGTGACCTGACACCATAAAGATCAAATATATAAAGATGAACAATGTGGATCCCCCTCCTCCTCCCCTCATCATGTGTTTTGAGGATACAGCTGTCTTATCCTCTGAAGACCTGATAAGTGAGGTTATAAAATAATCCACTCGGGGAGAAAAGTCCAGTGACCAGTTTTGTTTCCTCTCCAGATTGGGAAGATGAGATATGTCAGCGTCCGAGACTTTAAGGGCAAAGTCCTGATCGACATCAGAGAGTACTGGATGAACCCGGACCAGGAGATGAAGCCTGGGAAGAAAGGTATTATCCTTTGATATCATGATGTGACGTCAGTAACAGGAGATGCAGATGTTTAATAGACTTTGTCTTGCAGGCATCTCTCTGAATCCTGAGCAGTGGAACCAACTGAAGGATCAGATCTCAGAAATCGACGACGCCATCAAGAGAACATAATCATTCCTTTCTGATGTTCCTGTTGGATCACGTTCAAGGTGTTGGCTAACCAGTTTTGTAAAAAGCCTGGGATTGTTTTGTAATGACATTAACTTGTAGCTGTGTGGATCTAGTGTTGTCTGTGTGACTTTGTTTAGTTGTTGTGGTGAAGGTTGGGGTGGATGAGCACTGGGGGGGGGTTGGATGAGGTGGGCGGGCATCAATACAGAGGTGTTTTTGTATTGAATAATAAAAACGAGGCACTGATTTAATCCTGGTGTTCATTTAAATTCGTGTTCACAGTTTGACTCATTGAAACACCGACCATGTGACTTTGCTTCTGATCTTTGTAACTTGTAGCTCCCTCACTCTGTTTCTGAAACACAGTCTGTCATCATGTACAAACATGGAATTTGTCTCCTAAAATAAAAACAAGCTATTCCTAACAGAGCTCCTTGATATCTGAATGACAGCAGCTGTGATCACAGCCCTTCTTTAGGGGCATGTTTGTATTGTTTATCAAGCTTTCTCTGTCCCTTTAAATAAAACCACTTTAAGTGTCTCCACGTCGGCTTCCCTACCTCCTACTCTTCACAGATCTCGTGGTCACATCTTGATTCTAAACCCTTATAAGTATGTTGTAATCCAAAAAAAACACAGGGTGGGTTACATGGCTGTAGGTATCTTCATTTCTGCCCATTGTGAAGCCATAAAAGTGTCTCGACAGGCACCGACCAAGCAGCAACCTCCGGTCTAAAAATATGAGGCCAGTGCGCAAGTGAGAAAATCTGCAGTTCAACAAGGATCCACTTGAGGCTGGCTCCGAAAGTACCAGAAACCACATACACACCAATTCAAAGAAGACGATCTTTACAGCAGAAATAAACATGTTTACAGCCTGGTTCAGAAACAAGTGTAGTCTGGATAGATCATTTCTCTATCAGCACACACTGTACGAGGGGTGAACTTGTTCATAACGCAGCAATTTTGAAGATATTGAGATTACGGGTTTTCAATTATGAGAGGCACAGCTGACTTGATTGACAGGAGGGAACACTGTAGCTGTTAGCTAGGAGGCTAAAGGCCCGCCTCTTTACATCACACTAGCTTGACAGAGGCTGTTTCCAAAATCGCCTACTATACTAGCAGTACGTACTGATATGTCCAAAATTCAGTATGTAGTAAGTAGTATGTGAACAAGAGCAAAATCTGCAGTAAGCCAAAACTCCCCGGATGTCTACTGATACGGGAAAATATCTCAGCATGCATCGGACCAGTCTGCCTCGCGTACTGTTTCCCATAATGCACAGCACTCGTTCTGCTTTTTCTTTGTCCTCATTTTTTGACGGGGGGAATCCGTTTTTAGGTGCTGTGAAAGTTATCAAATTACATATAAACCACTTCCTAACTTTTGAAATCATAAATGGATGCTAAATAAGCTTTTTATTTATCAGCTTCGCCGTCGTTTACGTCCGCTTTCCGAAACCAGAAATCCAGCGAAGTCTGGCTCAGCATGCTGCATGACAGATCGGACAGAACAGTCATACTACAGACTAAATTCAAACGCAGTATGTAGTAGGCAATACCTACTGACTACTACATTAGTAAGTAGTATGTAGCAGGCCGTTTCGGAAACAGCCAGAGGTTAGGTTGAGTTCAACATTTCCAATATGGCTGCTGCCGACGATTGGGTTCAAGACATTGCTTCAGAAACAGATGGATGACGTCACGGATACTACCTCCATTATTCATACAGTCTATGGCAGGGGTTCCCAAACTTTTAGGCCCGCGACCCCCAAAATACAGGTACCAAACACTCGTGACCCCCACTGTCCCTCAAAGTGATTTAACGTGTCTTCATTTAGCTGGTCTGCAGAAAATGACCCTACCTATATGAGCATGTGTCTGTGTTTCCTGTGCCATTATGAATTAACCTGCTGCTTTGTCCTGGGTAGATTGTGCAAATCAGGCCAGTGACGTATGGAGAAAACAAAAGTAAATGCACTACACCACCAGACCAGTAGAGGGCAGTAAAACAAAGAGGAATGCCATTCATCACAGATGGATTCACTGAATCAACACGTGAGAGGAGATAAGCACGAGTAGCAAAGACGTTTCAACGCGGCTTTAAAATCCTTTTGAACTCAAAAAGCCGTGGCAGAGATCGGCCGGTGTTTTGGTTCAAACAGCGACCCTGTTAACTGGAGACTCTCAGCCGGATGTATCCCTCATAAACGTCTTTAGACCATCATTAAATATCTGATGAGGATATTTTGAAATCTTAATAAAAACTAAACTAGTTTGCATTCCCAGGAACTCCCTCTGTGTTTCAACAGCTGTGTAAACTCCACAAACACTGACACGTTCAGCTGAAGGTCTCCAGTTTACAGGGTCACTTTTAAAACCGGAACACCGGGAGAGATGCATTCACGGTGGGCTGAGAGAAGACTACTGTTACAAGCTGCTAAATCAAGAGAATCACAGCTTCTTCTTTTGAAAAGTACACACACATACAAAAAAGATAGAACAAATAAAAACTAATGAAAGAAAGAGAAATCAAGAGAATCACAGATGTGTGTGATGTTATTGTGGACGGAGGGAGGAATAAAAACACTGCGGTTAATCTACCAATCAGACATGTTCAGCATTGCAGGCCCCGCCCCCGAAAGTCCTGGGACCTTTGAAAAGTACTACTGCCCCAACAGGGGCTTTTTAGGGGGGATATTAACTACCCTTGAACTAAATTTAGACCCTGGGTCCACTGGTCCAAACACAGCTAGCTCAGGGGTAAAGTCCCTAGTTTCGGGGTTGAAAAACGTGTTTAACTTTCACATGATATTAAATATCAGGCTTTTTAGGTTTGTCCATTATTACCGCTGTCACACAGGACGTGACTGTCCTTCTTGAACCAGTGGATGGACTGCTGTGTGTCTAGATAATTACACATGGTACCCCAACAGAAGGACTTTTCCAAACTTTTAACAGTGGAAACCGGACAGAAGCAGGACGCTTAGTGGAAACCCAGATATGTGACCTGACACCATAAAGATCAAATATATAAAGATGAACAATGTGGATCCCCCTCCTCCTCCCCTCATCATGTGTTTTGAGGATACAGCTGTCTTATCCTCTGAAGACCTGATCAGTGAGGTTATAAAATAATCCACTCGGGGAGAAAAGTCCAGTGACCAGTTTTGTTTCCTCTCCAGATTGGGAAGATGAGATATGTCAGCGTCCGAGACTTTAAGGGCAAAGTCCTGATCGACATCAGAGAGTACTGGATGAACCCGGACCAGGAGATGAAGCCTGGGAAGAAAGGTATTATCCTTTGATATCATGATGTGACGTCAGTAACAGGAGATGCAGATGTTTAATAGACTTTGTCTTGCAGGCATCTCTCTGAATCCTGAGCAGTGGAACCAACTGAAGGATCAGATCTCAGAAATCGACGACGCCATCAAGAGAACATAATCATTCCTTTCTGATGTTCCTGTTGGATCACGTTCAAGGTGTTGGCTAACCAGTTTTGTAAAAAGCCTGGGATTGTTTTGTAATGACATTAACTTGTAGCTGTGTGGATCTAGTGTTGTCTGTGTGACTTTGTTTAGTTGTTGTGGTGAAGGTTGGGGTGGATGAGCACTGGGGGGGGGGTTGGATGAGGTGGGCGGGCATCAATACAGAGGTGTTTTTGTATTGAATAATAAAAACGAGGCACTGATTTAATCCTGGTGTTCATTTAAATTCGTGTTCACAGTTTGACTCATTGAAACACCGACCATGTGACTTTGCTTCTGATCTTTGTAACTTGTAGCTCCCTCACTCTGTTTCTGAAACACAGTCTGTCATCATGTACAAACATGGAATTTGTCTCCTAAAATAAAAACAAGCTATTCCTAACAGAGCTCCTTGATATCTGAATGACAGCAGCTGTGATCACAGCCCTTCTTTAGGGGCATGTTTGTATTGTTTATCAAGCTTTCTCTGTCCCTTTAAATAAAACCACTTTAAGTGTCTCCACGTCGGCTTCCCTACCTCCTACTCTTCACAGATCTCGTGGTCACATCTTGATTCTAAACCCTTATAAGTATGTTGTAATCCAAAAAAACACAGGGTGGGTTACATGGCTGTAGGTATCTTCATTTCTGCCCATTGTGAAGCCATAAAAGTGTCTCGACAGGCACCGACCAAGCAGCAACCTCCGGTCTAAAAATATGAGGCCAGTGCGCAAGTGAGAAAATCTGCAGTTCAACAAGGATCCACTTGAGGCTGGCTCTGAAAGTACCAGAAACCACATACACACCAATTCAAAGAAGACGATCTTTACAGCAGAAATAAACATGTTTACAGCCTGGTTCAGAAACAAGTGTAGTCTGGATAGCTCATTTCACGATCGGCACACACTGTTCGAGGGGTGAACTTGTTCATAACGCAGCAATTTTGAAGATATTGAGATTACAAGTTTTCAATTATGAGAGGCACAGCTGACTTGATTGACAGGAGGGAACACTGTAGCTGTTGGCTAGGAGGCTAAAGGCCCGCCTCTTTACGTCACACTAGCTTGACAAAGGCTGTTTCCAAAATTGCCTACTATACTAGCAGTACGTACTGATATGTCCAAAATTCAGTATGTAGTAAGTAGTATGTGAACAAGAGCAAAATCTGCAGTAAGCCAAAACTCCCCGGATGTCTACTGATTCGGGAAAATATCTCAGTATGCATCGGACCAGTCTGCCTCACGTACTGTTTCCCATAATGCACAGCGCTCGTTCTGCTTTTTCTTTTTCCTCATTTTTTGACGGGAGGAAATCCGTTTTTGGGTGCTGTGAAAGTTATCAAATTACATATAAACCACTTCCTAACTTTTTAAATCATAAATGGATGCTAAAGAAGCTTTTTATTTATCGGCTTCGCCGTCGTTTACGTCCGCTTTCCGAAACCAGAAATCCAGCGAAGTCTGGCTCAGCATGCTGCATGACAGATCGGACAGAACAGTCATACTACATACTAAATTCAAACGCAGTATGTAGTAGGCAATACCTACTGCCTACATCATTAGTAAGTAGTATGGAGCAGGCCGTTTCAGAAACAGCCAGAGGTTAGGTTGAGTTCAACATTTCCAATATGGCTGCTGCCGACGATTGGGTTCAAGACATTGCTTCAGAAACAGATGGATGACGTCACGGATACTACCTCCATTATTCATACAGTCTATGGCAGGGGTTCCCAAACTTTTAGGCCCGCGACCCCCAAAATACAGGTACCAAACACTCGTGACCCCCACTGTCCCTCAAAGTGATTTAACGTGGCTTCATTTAGCTGGTCTGCAGAAAATGAGCCTACCTATATGAGCATGTGTCTGTGTTTCCTGTGCCATTATGAATTAACCTGCTGAGATCGACCGGTGTTTTGGTTGAAACAGCAACCCTGTTAACTGGAGACTTTCAGCCGGATGCATCCCTCATAAACGTCTTTAGACCATCATTAAATATCTGATGAGGATATTTTGAAATCTTAATAAAAACTAAACTAGTTTGCATTCCCAGGAACTCCCTCTGTGTTTCAACAGCTGTGTAAACTCCACAAACACTGACACGTTCAGCTGAAGGTCTCCAGTTTACAGGGTCACTTTTAAAACCATAACACCGGGAGAGACGCATTCACGGTGGGCTGAGAGAAGACTACTGTTACAAGCTGCTAAATCAAGAGAATCACAGCTTCTTCTTTTGAAAAGTACACACACATACAAAAAAGAACGAACAAATCAAAACTAATGAAAGAAAGAGAAATCAAGAGAATCACAGATGTGTGTGATGTTATTGTGGACGGAGGGAGGAATAAAAACACTGCAGGGAATCTACCACTCAGACACGTTCAGCATGGCAGTCACACTAGCTTGACAGAGCTTAGGTTGAGTTCAACATTTCCAATATGGCTGCTGGCGACAATTGGCTTCAAAACACCGCTTCAGAAACAGATGGATGATGTCGTGGATACTACCTCCGTAATTCATACAGTCTGTGGCAGGGGTTCCCAAACTTTTCAACCCGTGACCCCCAAAATACAGGTACCAAACACTCGTGACCCCCACTGTCCCTCATAGTGATTTAATGTGTCTTCATTTAGCTGGTCTGCAGAAAATGAGCCTACCTATATGAGCATGTGTCTGTGTTTCCTGTGCTGTTATGAATGAACCTGCTGCTACTGATGCTTTTGATAATGAACTGTTCACTAACACTAAACTTAGGAGTCATCTGGAAACACAGAAAGGGAGAAAACTCATTACATTCTATATGTTCAAGGTTTTATTTCAAGTTTAGCATCTATTTTTGTTGATATTTTTTACTATAATGGGTAAAATGTACTATTTTTAGATAACTTTAAAAATAAATTCTCTAAGACATCTCATGACCCCCCATTTTTGTCTCGCAACCCCCCAGGGGATCCAGACCCACACTTTGGGAACCCCTGGTCTAAAATACTGACATATTGTGCTAGTGCAGCAAAGACATGCACAGAAGTGACCTGGCTGATAGAGCTGCAAGACTGACGTCACATGTCTGCTGTCTGCTGTCTGCTAAACACACCCATATTCACCATCTTGTTTATGGGTCCAGTCCTCGGGTGGATCTAGTCCACAGCGTCACGGATGCTGGTGTGGGTTTGAAGAATAGACTGTATAATAAATGGACATAGTCTCCGTGACGTCACCCATCTGTTCCTGAGCGCTGTTTTGAAGCCATTCGAGCTCGTGTGAGGTAAAGAGGCGGGGTTTGAGCCTCCTTGCTAACAGCTACAGTGTTCCTGCTGGTCAATCAAGACAGTCATGTCCTTATTTGGGCAAAACTCTTCATCTTAATATCTTCTGAACTGTCGCAATAGAAACCCCCCCCCGTACAGTGTGTGCTGATAAAGAAATGAGCTACGTAGACTTAACCGTTTTTTGAACCAGGCTGTAAACATGTTTATTTCTGCTGTAATGATCGTCTTCTTTGAATGGGTGTGTATGTGGTTTCTGGTGTTTCTGCAGCCAGCCTCTAGTGGACGCTCGATGAACTGCAGTTTTTAACACTTACGCATGGGCTTCATATTTTGAGACCGGAGGTTGCCGCTTGGTTTGAAGCAGACACTCACGGTTATGGAAAGTTCAATGACTCTTGACACTCTCCATCTCAAAATATGCAGGTTGGAAGTTTAATGAGAAATAAATACTGCAGCTTGAAATCACAGTCTTTTAACAGGTCCAGTGAAAACTCTACCGGACAAATCAGAAATGTGCAGCTCGCAAGCCCCGCCCCCCATAGTTCCTTGACCTCTGGAAAGTACTACCTCCAAAGCAGGGGCTTCTCCAGGGGAGATAAACTACCCAGAACTAAATTTAGACCCTGGCTCCTGTGGTCACAAAGCACCTTAAAGTGTGCATGGATCAGAGAATCATTTGTCGGTTTGTAGACTTAATGTTCTTCAGATCCCAGATTTCATGTCCAGCAGATGATTTTAAAGGCGTTCAGCTGTAGAAATGATTTAAAATCACATATCTGCTAAATCCAAACAAACCCATCACAGTATCACAATATGTTGCATGTTGTTTTGCTTCCCTACTGCCAAGTATTGATTTTATAAACCATGTTGATTGCAAATGAAGTCCTAGGTACTGGAGAGAAGTAGAATCAGTTACTGGTTCAGTCCACTTGATGGTGCTGTTGTGTTTTTTTCTGCTGGTGTCAGTGAGAAGTTGAAGTTGGCACACGACAGAGAGACATGAGAGGACTGTCTCTGTTTCAGTCAAAGAGGAGGATTATTTCTGATGTTTTAGTGTGCAACAAAACACAATCAACGTACACGAGAGCTCACCTCACTCCATGCCATCTCGAGTTAGCATTAGCCAATGAGGGGAACGCTAATGCTAAATCAACTCTGCAGAAAAACCAGCAAACACTGACTTGAGCAGTACACGACAGTCACACCGGGACAGACCTGTCCTGTAGTGACACAGTGGTCCATGAGGGTTTGCCTCCAGCTGAGTTAGACTGTATCACAGTTGAGTGTGTCAGGTGTCTGCAGCCTTTATTACAGGGTTAGCACAGTGTCGGTCAGTCTGTGTGCACCATTCATTGAGGGACTAAAATCACTGAGGTGGGATGAAAAGACTACGCATTAACTCTGATCAGATAATAAGGGTTTAGATCAGGTCTTACTTCAGGGATATAATGTGAAGCTAAATTAAGATCAGAAATCAAAATGTCACAATATCTGGTTTCTCAGTTTACTGCAAAATGTTCAAAATCACATAAATATGACTTACAGAGTAACTACAATGCAGTTTACATGAAATGCATCTACCCTGGATTTTAAAAAAGGCCCACTCACTTCTTCATGCCGTTACTATCAGCTGCAGCGTCATACACAGTGTTGCCAACTTAGCAACTTTGTCTCTATATTTAGCGAGTTTTCAGACCGCTCTAGCAACTCTTTCAAAAAAGCGACTAGCAAAACATCTAGAGACTTTTTCTGGTTTTAATGGAGACTTTTGGAGACTGACATGTTTTTGGTCCATTAGATAGTTAATATAGATAGTAGACAATAAACATGTAGAAAATGTTCTGGTTGAAAAATGTAATTTGTTTGACTTTGATTTCTTGTATGCTCCTAAGTGTAGTTCTAAACATATTTAGGGTGTTTTTCACTCTCTTTTTGTCTCCCCCTCAACGTTACACATCTCTCCTGCAGCGTCCATTACAATTACAATTATGCAAATTAATTGATGACAGCCAATAGCTACTTTCCTCACTGAGGGTTGGCAACACTGGTCACACAGTCACATACACAGATATCAGTAGAGCTTGGCTGAGAGCTCAAGCCCAGAATGTTTCCCAAAGCCCTAAATATTTTTGACTATTGATATAACTCTGAGTCAGTCCCCTCAGTCTCTCTGAGTCCACAGACAAATCAACATCCTTCAACTCCCAAATTCAGCAAATCTCAAGGTCAGCCTATTTTCACTTGTGCAATATTTCTAAAATTAGACACTTCCTATCTCAGAGCGACGCAGAAAAACTAGTCCATGCATTTGTTACCTCCAGGTTAGATTACTGTAACTCCCTCTTATCAGGCTGCCCCAATAAGTCTCTAAAGATTCTTCAGCTAGTTCAAAACGCTGCAGCTCGAGTCCTGACTAGAACCAGGAAGAGGGAGCACATCTCTCCAGTGTTAGCTTCTCTACACTGACTCTCAATAAAATGTAGAATAGAATTAAAAACCTTCTTTTAACCTACAAAGCCCTTAAAAATCAGACACCCTCGTATCTTAAAGAGCTCATAGTGCCCTATTACCCCTCTAGAACTCTACGCTCCCAACATGCAGGCTTGCTAGTTGTACCTAAAATCTCTAAAAGTAGTATGGGAGGTAGAACCTTCAGTTATCAGGCCCCTCTCCTTTGGAATCATCTACCAGTCAGGGTCCGGGAGGCAGACACCCTCTCCACTTTTAAGAGTAGGCTTCAAACTTTCCTTTTTGATAAAGCTTATAGTTAGAGCTGGATCAGGCTTGGACCAGCTTTTGTCATGCTGCTATAGGCCTAGACTGCCGGGGGAACTGGCACACTGACACACTGGGATCCTAGCTCACCCTCTTCCCCCCAACCCCCTCATCACTTACTTTAACTCTGCCTGTCCCATTAAAGTTACTAACCATAGACCTTTCTGGAGTCCCTGAGCTCCCTTGTCTCGTAGGTTCCTCTGAGCTGCCGTAGACGTCCTCCTGCTGTGGACGTTCCAGACTCCAGCTGATACGGACGTGCTGGACTCCAGCGGCAACAACTTCTACGACTAGTCTCATCACTATCACCTCTCTCTCTTACTCCCCTCTATCTGTCTTTCCAGACCCAACTCAGTCGAGGCATGATGTCTGTCTAACATGAGTCTGGTTCTGCTCGAGGTTTCTGCCTGTTAAAGGAAGTTTGTCCTCTCCGCTGTAACTAGCTAAATACTGTGAGGTGCAATGCTCATGATGGATTAAGGTGGGGTCAGACTGAGTCTTATCCTGTCTTGGTGTTGGGTCTCTGTTCATAATTTGACATAGAGTGGTCTAGACCTCCTATGTTTGTAAAAGCGTCTTGAGATAACGTTTGTTGTGATTTGGCACTATACAAATAAAGATTGATTGATTGAACAGAGGAAGTTTATTAATAAGGAAATATCTCCATCTGATGTTCTGTCTGAACCACCGCAGAGTAATATGTGAAGAGCTTGCTGTTGTTGTTATTTTGCGAGAGATGATCATTGTATTACTATCACCGCTCCCTCTCTCTCTTATTCTCCTCTATCCCTCTTTTCAGACCCAACTCTGTCTCAGCAGATGTCTGTCTAACATGAGTCTGGTTCTGCTCGAGGTTTCTGCCTGTTAAAGGAAGTTTGTCCTCTCTGCTGTAACTAGCTAAATACTGTGAGGTGCAATGCTCATGGTGGATTAAGGTGGGGTCAGACTGAGTCTTATCCTGTCTTGGTGTTGGGTCTCTGTTCATAATTTGACATAGAGTGGTCTAGACCTGCTCTGTTTGTAAAATCGTCTTGAGGTGACGTTTGTTGTGATTTGGCGCTATACAAATAAAGATTGATTGATTGAGAGCTGCACCCAGAGTCTGTCACAGACAGGAAGTGCTTACAGCCGGGGAAGTAACACAGCTGAACCGTACTGGATACACTACGAGCTTAAGCTAACCTACAGCTAAAGTTAGCAGCTAGCTTCAATTGGAAAAATCTAACAACCAAAGTTCCGCCAGGAACTAAAAACTATCTTCATAAAATTTGGAAACTCTCACATAAACACTAAATCAATCCATGCTAACAGAATGATCCAACCACTAAAGTCACAGTCAGTATCAGGCTGTGCTGTTCTCCTGCTCCACTTCACTCCTCCTGGTCTATAGAGCGGGGTGTAATGGATTTATAGAGTCCGATGATGAACGTGTGCACCAAATACGTCCCCTGTGTACCCGGTCAGCTGTTCAAAAAATGTAATTGCAGTTACTGGTTTCAACCTGTAGAGAGCAGTCTCTACGCACATTTTTAACACAATTTGATGGATTTTAATACTTTCTACTGAACTGCTGGATCAAGACCCACATTGATTAACAGCACTACTTAATACTCTTATAAATACGTGTTTATAAAAGGGTTTGGGGTTTTAGTTCCTCTTTAAGTGTTGTTACATCGCGTCAGTGGGGCGCTGGTGATTCCTAACCCTAAATCTAAACCACTGTCTTTGCCTTAAAGCCACAGACACATCGTCCTGTTGTTCCCTCTTTAGTGCACTCTGCTCTTTACATGGCAGGCCGTCTTTGAACCTCAGTGTTTGTGTGGCCGACAGCAGCTTCCCTGCTCCAACAGACAGCTCTCAAAGCCGTGAAAATAAACCGGACCAACCGATGAAAACAACCTTTATTTGTTTTAACTGAACACCGGGTTTGCTCTGACGTCACTTTAACAGATGCTGACGACGAGAGGACTTTCCTTTACACCTCAGAGCCAGCTGTGTTTTTCTGCTCCTGTGTGATGCAGCCTGAGTGAGATCTCTGTCTTTTTATTGGTCCGATTATTTCAAAGATTCTGTTGAAGTCAACAGATGATTCCTTCAGACCTCTCCTCTCCGGTCTGTTCCCTCAGTCTGTCTGCTGATCTATCACAGATCACAGATCACACACACGGCCCTCAACGCTGCTTTAGATCAATAAAAACATCTTAAACTGTGGAGAGTGAAGTCTGTGTCAGAGATGACTCCTGCTTTGATATGATGTGAATATCATGTCAGTGTGAATTTAAGGGACACATGTTTGATGTTTTGGCACAATCTGGTGTCGTTATGAGATGTAGCAGTGTGTTTTTGAACGGCATGTTGTCATGTGTGTATTTATCATATCACTGGACCCACCTGAGGACTGATCCAACCTGAGGACCTATCCAACCTGAGGACTGATCCCACCTGAGGACTGATCCAACCTGAGGACCTATCCAACCTGAGGACTGATCCCACCTGAGGACTGATCCAACCTGAGGACCTATCCAACCTGAGGACTGATCCCACCTGAGGACTGATCCAACCTGAGGACCTATCCAACCTGAGGACTGATCCCACCTGAGGACTGATCCAACCTGAGGACCTATCCAACCTGAGGACTGATCCCACCTGAAGACTGGACCTCCATTAGGACCGGACCTACATGAGGACTGGACATATCTGAGGACTGGACCCATTTGTTGCTGATAGAGAAACTGCTTCTTTACCATCACTAATGATTTCAAAAGTTAAGAGGTGGTTTATATGGAATTTAATAATTTTCACAGCACCTAAAAACTGAGTGCCCCATCATAAAAGGAGAAAAAAGAAAAAGCAGAACGAGTGCTGTGCATTATGGGAAACAGTACGTGAGGCAGACTGGTCTGATGCATACTGTGAACTTTTTCTGAATCAGTAGACATCCTGGGAGTTTTGGCTTACTGCAGATTTTGCTCTTGTTCACATACTACTGACTAAATTTTGCCCAAATCAGTACTTACTGCTAGTATAGTAGGCGGTTTGAAAACACCCCCAGCCTGTACTGCTGAACAGGTCAAACAGGACAATCACACTACACACTAAATTACTTACTGCAGATTTTGCTCTTGTTCACATACTACTTACTACATACTGAATTTTGGACATATCAGTACGTACTGCTAGTATAGTAGGCGATTTCGGAAACAGCCTCCGTCTCCACTCCCAGGGTGCACACGCAAAAGAGTCCCCGGGGAAACAGCAGCCTCTTTATCGTGTGGGGAGGGTTCCACTGGTAGATAGGTATACATTTGTAAATGTAAGTTAAGGGAACTAGGGCATAAATATAACTGTGGGAAGATGAATGTGAATATGTGTTTTTGGTGTCTAGGGTGATTTTAAAGGATCTTCATGTGTAGCACCCCTCCACTTAGTAGCACCCAATTGGGGAGGGTATTTAAGTGGGTTCTTTGTCTCTTAGGGGGGTTCTGTCCCGTGCATGTGGCTGTGTACCTGGTGTTTTATTGTTGGTGGGAATTGTGCACTGAAAATAAATGCCCACCGAGTGGGTTCTTTCAATCTCCTGCCTCTGCCTCCTTGTGTGGTCGTGACCGCTCAGTAGGTCTTTCTCACAGAGCTCCTCATGAGGACGTTTCAGTGAACAGGATATCACTGGTTCCTTAAAGTGGAAGATTATACCAGATCCAAAAAGTGGGACACATCCTTCGTTTTCCCATCATGCTTTGAGAGAGTGCCAGGGACTCGTGGTCTCAGCAGGGTGTTAAACGCAGAACCATGTCCTCTTGGGTAAACATGATTCTGCATTATTGAGGGCCAATCAGCCCTGAGTTAGAGCGGCCCTGGCTCTTGATTGGCTCAGAGCTCCCTGTCCTGGTCTACGATGGGTTCAGACCAGGTTATCAGGCAGTTAGACTGTTATAGTCTGTAATTACCTGAGTCTTTACACAGTGTTCATCACTGTCAGCTGTTGTTCTCCTTTGTTGTGCAGCAGCTCTGTTTGCTGTGATCACATGACGCTCCTACGTTCCGGTCCTGATCATAAACCACAGACGGGCCGTTTCCCTGAACCATCTTTGGGTAAAGTTCACGTCGTCTCGGAGCATGCTGAGAAGAAAAGCCTGACGGGAAGTGTTTGAACAGGATCGACTGTTTACTGGAGAGCTGTCAGTGCAGACGGGGGCGAGCAGGGGCTGTTGACATTTCCCAGGAACCTGCTGCTGTGTGGACACATGTTTCCAACAAAGAGCGACACCTAACAAAGGCGGGCTGAAAAACACGCTGTCCAAACGTTACATCGCTCTGCTACTGTTGACTCGCGCATGCCTGCACGGCTCACTCTGTGGGCACAAATGACTGCAGAGCGCTCAGGATGACTGACCACACACTGCTGTCCTGTATGTCTGTGGGAGTTTAACAAACTGTGTCATCTCTATACATCCTCCTCACTCTGTCTGTAACTGGCTATAGTAGTAAAAATACTCCAGTTTGAGACTTGGAATCGAGTCTCACACAAATGTGACTTCAGACTGGACTCTGTCTCAAGACTTGGACTCTTGCTAAATCGTATTTATTAACACGACGTGCTGATTGTCACTCGCTCCCATCATGCATGAACTCTACATCTGGTCCACGGCTTGTGTTATTTGGGCGTCCTTATAAAACGTGCTGCTGATGAGTGTGTTCAGAGTATCAGACAAAGACAGAGCATAATGGTGGGGTAGGACACGCTGTGCTGTGTGAGGTAAAAGAAGTGTCATCAGGGGTGGATTCAACGGGTAGGGAGGGGTGACCATGCTCCTCTCCTAAATGTGGATTGGAACCCTAAACTATAGGTGCATTTGGACCAAGAGTTCCGGGGTCTTTTAGCCCCCAGAACTACTTTCCCCTGAACTAAAAGGTTCCTGTGCCCCCATTGTTGTCTGCGTTTCACTGTGGGCTGAAGTCCCGGGTAGATTGTGCAAATCAGGCCAGTGACGTATGGAGAAAAAAAAAGTAAATGCACTACACCACCAGACCAGTAGAGGGCAGTAAAACAAAGAGGAATGACATTCATCACAGATGACACCATAGAAGCAGACGGACAGGCAGGTATCATTATGAGCAACACAACAGTTAGCCTGTTAGCATGAAGAGACTCAGCTGGTCTGTTTTAGATGGTGCTATATTTCATCACAGATGGATTCACTGAATCAACACGTGAGAGGAGATAAGCGCGAGTAGCAAAGACGTTTCAACACGCCTTTAAAATCCTTTTGAACTCAAAAAGCCGTGATCGCAGAGATCGGCCGGTGTTTTGGTTTAAACAGCGACCCTGTTAACTGGAGACTTTCAGCCGGATGCGTCCCTCATAAACATCTTTAGACGATCATTAAATATCTGATGAGGATATTTTGAAATCTTAATAAAAACTAAACTAGTTTGCATTCCCAGGAACTCCCTCTGTGTTTCAACAGCTGTGTAAACTCCACAAACACTGACACGTTCAGCTGAAGGTCTCCAGTTTACAGGGTCACTTTTAAAACCATAACACCGGGAGAGACGCATTCACGGTGGGCTGAGAGAAGACTACTGTTACAAGCTGCTAAATCAAGAGAATCACAGCTTCTTCTTTTGAAAAGTACACACACATACAAAAAAGATAGAACAAATCAAAACTAATGAAAGAAAGAGAAATCAAGTGAATCACAGATGTGTGTGATGTTATTGTGGACGGAGGGAGGAATAAAAACACTGTGGTTAATCTACCAATCAGACACGTTCAGCATTACAGGCCCTGCCCCCTGAAAGTCCCGGGACCTTTGAAAAGTAATACCCCCCTAGCAAGGGCTTTTCAGGGGGGAGATTAACTACCCCTGAACTAAATTTAGACCCTGGGTCGAAAGGCACATAGTTCCAGGGTAAAGTTACTGCATTCTGGAAACGCCTTATGATTGGCTTTTTGCCTTGACAAAGGTTGGACTTTTTTTTATCTGTTTGGTTGTGAACCAGCAGGACTGCTCTCTGAGACACATTTTCTGTTCGTCCTTTAAACTGTGACTTTGAACAAACACCTTCTTCTTGAGCCCTTAAGGACCAAAGAACAACTAACCTGCCGCTGTGTTGTGTTACTATAGTTACATTTAAGAATAGGAATATAAAGTCTGGATGATACTTTGATGTTAGTAGGTTAATCCAAATGACCAGGAGATAAATAATCAAATTAAATGCTATTATTTGTATGTATGTATGTGTGTGTGTGTGTGTGTGTGTGTGTGTGTGTGTGTGTGTGTGTGTGTGTGTGTGTGTGTGTGTGTGTGTGTGTGCCTCCCTCTTTTGTTCACGGATGTATTTCTGATGCTCTGACAAAGATGTTTTATTTTTATGAAATTGAATATCATTCTTTTTTTTGTGCAGTTGATACTTTATATATATAGTATGGGAGGTACAGCCTTCAGTTATCAGGTCCCTCTCCTTTGGAATCATCTACCAGTCAGGGTCCGGGAGGCAGACACCCTCTCTACTTTTAAGAGTAGGCTTCAAACTTTCCTTTTTGATAAAGCTTATAGTTAGAGCTGGATCAGGCTTGGACCAGCTCTTAGTTATGCTGCTAAAGGCTTAGACTGACACACTGGGATCCTGTCTTTCCCTCTCTCTCCTCTCTCTGCCTGTCTCTTACTTTAACTCTTCCTGTCCCATTAAAGTTACTAACCATAGACCTTTCTGGAGTCCCTGAGCTCCCTTGTCTCGTAGGTTCCTCTTGATCTCTGCTGCTGTGGACGTTCCAGACTCCAGCTGCTACAACTACTACTATCTGTCTCACCACTATCATCTCTCTCTCTCTTCATCTCCCTCTATCCCTCTCTCCAGCATAGTCTCAGGAGCATCATAAACACTAGCACAGACTCTTCATGTCACACAGATGATCCACCTGACTCGACCCCAACAGGTGGATCTGGTGTCAGAGCCTGAGTCTTCACAGAGAGAGAAAGAGGGAGAGCCGTTTATCGCTGCAGAGACGGAAACATGTTCTGTGTAAATACAGGAAATAACTCCGAATGTTCCAGAACTTTGTTTATTTACAAACAGCCCATTGTTTGTTTATCATACCCTGTGTTTGTTTGTGACACTTGTTCTACACTTACGTAAGGCTGAGTCCATGAAATAAACCAACCTGTTCACCGTCATCACCGCCATCTCTCTGATAGCCAGTTGCCTGTGATCTCTGTTTCCTTTTCCACAGAGATTCAGAGTGTGTTCTGTTAATGTACAGCTGATACATGTTGCTGTTTATCATACAGACATGATTACATGAAGAAGAGAGAGGAGGAGATGAAATACACGTACGATGTGTGGCCGATGAACGGGGATCCCAGAAGTGCTGTAAATATGGGAAATACAATGAGGAGGTGCACGACAGCTACGTTTGTAGAACTCTGCGTAGGTATGGGAGCTACGCGGACCCCCAGCGTAGGCTATGCCGTGGATTTATCACGGAAGTATAAATCAGCCTTTATAGTTAGAGCCGGATCAGGCTTGGACCAGCTCTTAGTTATGCTGCTATAGGCTTAGACTGTCACACTGGGATCCTGTCTTTCCCTCTCTCTCTTCTCACTACCTGTCTCTTACTTTAACTCTTCCTGTCCCATTAAAGTTCCTAACCATAGACCTTTCTGGAGTCCCTGAGCTCCCTTGTCTCGTAGGTTCCTCTGGATCTCTGCTGCTGTGGACGTTCCAGACTCCAGCTGCTACAACTACTACTATCCGTCTCACCACTATCCTCTCTCTCTCTCTTCATCCCCCTCTATCCCTCTCTCCAACACGCAGGGGCGCCACCAGGGATTTTGGGCCCCATGAAAAAATATCACATTGGGCCCCATCACCAAAGGCCACAAGAACTGCAACTGCTGTAACCACGTCTCCAGGATCCAATCGACCCAGTCAAAGCTTTACATAACTCTACCTTTTCAGCTGTCTTGCCTCTTGGAATCAAATATTTACTGTGTGACTGGCAAAAATGAAGGATTCCCTGCACACAAGGTGACTGATTTGCCCCTTCTTTTATTAGGTTTTCATGGATTCATCATGGAACCAAAATAAACAAGCACAAAATAAAGACAGAAGTCAGTTAGGATATATAAAATTAAAAGGTAGGGCAACTTAGCATGAATAGGAAGATAAGTCTCAAGAAACCCATTTCTCTCAAAAACAACAAAAAAACAGCTCAACAAAATATTCAGTCTTGATTGTAATTAGCTGAAATGTAGTTCATCTCATTGTGGACATCAAACTAGCAAACAGGTTGATTTTAACCACTCAAAGACTTTCCTGGAGAAAAACTGGGTGACATACTGTCACCCTTTCTTCTCTCTCTCCTCTCTCAACTTTCAACCCTCCCTTTCTGGGACCCAGACTTTGTCTTTCCAGACATTTTAGCTGCCTTTAGCGAACTCTGTGCACTGTGCAACTTGTGTCTGACTGCGCGGGCTGGGCTGTACCATTTCATGCCGATACAGGGGGGTTAATGTGAATTTGCCCAAATAAAGTAGAGATCTCTGATATACATTTTATGAAGACAACAGGACCATTTTTTAAATGACCTTATTCTGAATAAAATATTAATTATGATTATTTTTATTTTCTTTGTATTATTATTTTCGGGCCCCCTGTCAGTCATGGGCCCTCCCCCAGAGGAAAATGTTACTGCTCAAGGCTTTCTCTTCTAAGTCTCTGGAGACAAAATTGAGATTCTCACTTCAGCCTCATTCAAGTTTCAAATTGTTCTCTTTGGTTTCTCATTAGTTTCTCCTAAAATTCACGAGGAGAAATAGTTGAGACCGGGACATGAGTCTTAAATGAGAGAACTCATTAATGGCTCATTTTCTTAATTATATTTTTGGCCTTTTTGCCTTTATTTGACAGGACAGCTGAAGAGAGACAGGAAATGTGGGGAGTAGTGAGCGGGGGAAGACATGCAGGAAATGGTCGACCGTCTGGGAATCGAACCGGCGACCCCTGCAACGAGGACTGTAGCCTCTGTATGTGGGGTTGTTTTGTTCCAAGCAGACTTGTAAAGGAAGGACCAGACTGTGAAGTCAAAGAAGAGATCATTTCACATCTAAATAGCTGATCTTTCAAGTGGTTCAAATGTTTGAATGAGAATTGTAAGTTTGTGGACAATTACATTGAAATCTTAATTTTGCAGGGCACTATAAATGTTCCTGAAAAGATGAGCTCAGGCTCTTTCTTTGCTCCATCTGAGCTCAACTTGAGACACAAAAAACTGAGTCTGACTAAAACAAATGGATGAGGTTAGATTGAGACAATTGAGAGAGCTCCCTGATTTCTCCACCTGAGCTCAAAAGGAGTCACAACACCTGAGAAATACCTGAGAACCATTTCAGATTCTGACCAGATCTCCTTTTGAACTGAAAGGGAGACTAAGCTGAGACTTTTTACAACTTTTTTTCTGGAGGCAAGAATGAGAAACAGGAGACATAAGCTGTAGTCTCATTTTGCTTTCAGAGACATAATTGAAACACTTTGGAGATCTCATCTCTACATTTATTTTCCTATGGGCAGAATCATCCTAACTTCCCCCCCCTATTGGGCGCCACTGCCAACGCGGTCTCAGCAGACGTGTGTCTACCATGAGTCTGGTCCTGCTGGAGGTTTCTGCCTGTTAAAGGAAGTTTGTCCTTGCCACTGTAACTTGCTAAATGCTGCAAAGTGCTCTGCTCATGGTGGATTAAGATGAGATCAGACTGAGTCCTGTCTGTAAGATGGGACTGGATCTGATTTTGGGTCTTTGTTAATAATAGAACATAGAGTACGGTCTAGACCTGCTCTGTTTGGAAGAGTCTGAGGAGAACGTTTGATTGGATTTGGTGCTTTATAAATAAAGATTGATTGTCTGACTCTGACACATGAACAGGACAAGATCAGCAAAGAGAGGAGACGGAGTCCACAGGGGGCGCCAATGTCAAAACACAATGAAAGTTTTTCACAGGAGCTTTAACTTAACAAATATCTTAACAAAGATCCCCTCAGCATCTTCCTCCTGTCGCTCTGTATCAGCTCTGTGGTGTGAGATGAGTGATATGAACACCAGTTTGTGAACCACAAACATCATCTCTTTGAAAACAGTGTTAATTGTTGAAAACCCAAACCAGCCCAATTATTTACAGGGACAAAAATATGAAACATATTTCCTTTAACGGCACGTCGTTAACTAAATGAACTTTTAAAAGGCGCTCTCAGATCATCTTCATATAAAACAGTCTGAGAGAACATGCAGTCCTCAATGGAGCCATGAGTTCCTGCTGAACTGAACATACAGAGCGAGGAACATGTGTACAGTGTGGCACGCTGCCAGCTTCTCAATAAAACACATGTGACCCGACGCTTTCTGAAGCCAGATATTAAAGACACACTTCCCCCTCTCCTCTGTTCAAAGTGGGTCATCTGTGTCTCACGGCAGTTCACGACAGAGTCACGATATCATCACCAAAAGTCCTCCACTCCGTGTGCGTCAGCAGGGATTGAAAACAAATGTTTCTGGGAGATTTTCTGAGCCTCAGAATCCTGAAGGAAGGAGGCGACGAAGAGCCAGACGGTCTGCAGGGATGATGGACGGGTCAAATAAACACAGACCTGCACCACAAATACAGGGACTCACGGGCCAGACTCAAAGTCAAGGTTCTGTTGTTTCAAATGAAATAACTTCAAAAATAAACATGACTTATACCTTCACAACCCTGCTTTACAGTTTCTAACATGTTTTGTAGTGTGACCACACAGAACTTTTTTTGTCAGGTTAAAAACACACCTTTAAAGCCTCTGGAAACGTAAATGGAATATTTAAAATTCATATAGAATATCAAAATGTAATGTGTAATCAAGCTTCAACAAAAATCAGAGTGAAAATAAACATCCACAACACTGAAAAAACTCTGTTCAAAAACATCTTATTTTACAGGTCAGAGCATTTCTCAGGACTGTGTGGGCGTGGCCTAACTCTTTGATTGACAGGTCAAGAGAGAGTTCACAGCCTGCATGTTTGAGCCGTCTGACTCTGAATCTAAAGACATCAAAACTCCAGAATCTGAAAATGATTCATTTACAATGTTCTCTGAGTGCTGAGTCACAAAATACTTCAGAATCAGGACTTCTATCATTTATTAGTTTTATCACTCCGTAGTCTCCGGGGCATCAGGACCATGGGACGCCCGGAGCAGAGGAGGCTGAAGTGTAGTATGTGCACGCAGAGGAGCTCGGCTCCGGGTGTCAGACGGAGCTGTTTGTCTAAACTCTGAGCTGTTTGGGGAAAGTTAGTGAACCGGTCCTGGGGACAGTTAGTGAACCGGTCCTGGGGAAAGTTAGTGAACCGGTCCTGAGGAAAGTTAGTGAACCGGTCCTGAGGAAGTTAGTGAACCGGTCCTGGGAAAGTTAGTGAACCAGTCCTGGGGAAAGTTAGTGAACCGGTCCTGAGGAAAGTAAGTGACCCGGTCCTGAGGAAAGTTAGTGAACCGGTCCTGGGGAAAGTTAGTGAACCGGTCCTGAGGAAAGTAAGTGACCCGGTCCTGAGGAAAGTTAGTGAACCTGTCCTGGGGAAAGTTAGTGAACCGGTCCTGGGAAAAGTTAGTAAACCGGTCCTGGAGACAGTTAGTGAACCGGTCTTGGAGACAGTTAGTGGACCGGTCCTGGGGAAAGTTAGTGAACCGGTCCTGGAGAAAGATAGTGAACCGGTCCTGGGGAAAGTTATTGAACCGGTCCTGGCGAAAGTTAGTGAACCGGTCCTGAGGAAAGTTAGTGAACTGGTCCTGGGGAAAGTTAGTGAACCGGTCCTGAGGAAAGTTAGTGACCTGGTCCTGAGGAAAGTTAGTGAACCGGTCCTGAGGAAAGTTAGTGAACCAGTCCTGGGGAAAGTTAGTGAACCGGTCCTGGGAAAAGTTAGTGAACCGGTCCTGGAGACAGTTAGTGAACCGGTCCTGGAGACAGTTAGTGGACCGGTCCTGGGGAAAGTTAGTGAACCGGTCCTGGGGAAAGTTAGTGGACCGGTCCTGGGGAAAGTTAGTGACCCGGTCCTGGGGAAAGTTAGTGAACTGGTCCTAGGGAAAGTTAGTGAACCGGTCCTGAGTAAAGTTATTGAACTGGTCCTGGCGAAAGTTAGAGAACCAGTCCTGGCGAAAGTTAGTGAACCGGTCCTGGAGACAGTTAGTGAACCGGTCCTGAGGAAAGTTAGGGACACTCAGGGACAGCGGTGCAAAGAGCAGAGAGACAGATATACAGACAGATTACAGGTAGTACGTGATTAGCAAACAAGCTAACAGCTAAGACAACACTCAGGGGAGCTGGCTGAGATGTCAGGAGACGGTCTGAGCAGGAGCAGGAGTGGTTTTGTTGAACATGTGTGCATGTGACAAAGTGTTTCATTTCTGATTGGTTGTATATTTATTAGATTATAAATATCAGGTTAAACCAGCCCCCTTAAAACGCAGTGTGAAAACGTGTTAAAAAACGTAATTGAACATATTTGAAAAATGGATCAAAGTTGAGTTCTAATAATTTTACATATAGTATTTAGTATCTACATATGATCTGAAATATCATAGGTAGAACATTTTTGTTGATTTGGGTTCCCAGGGCCTTTAAAAAACCCAAGGGACTGAATCCAACCTCACAAAATCCAAGCACCCGGTTAACTAGCAACATGCGGTCAGGTATCCCTGAAGTCACTTTGCACTTCAGGCAGAGCGTTTCAGATCCTTTGAATCGAGCCCAAATCTTGTTTTTACACATTTATCTGAAAATAATAACAGAAACACATTGTTTAATATTAATGCAACAAGTCTTTCTCTCAGCGGGATGACAGCTCTGCTGATGTGCAGACCACTCACACACACACACACACACACACACACACACACACACACACACACACACACACACACACACACACACACACACACACACACACACACACACACACACACACACACACACACACACAGCTATACTCTCTCTCTCTCTCTCTCTCTCTCTCTCTCTCTCTCTCTCTCTCTCTCTCTCTCTCTCCCTCTCTCTCTCTCTCTCTCTCTCTGTCTCCTATCAGTCTGTCTTTGCTTTGAGGACCAGATATCACACTCTGTGACTCCATACTTCAGCTCAGTGACAGCACTTTAATGTCTCTGCTGCAGGGCAAAACACAGACTACAAAAAAGTCTTGCCTCTGCTCACCAGTTGCTTTTTTTTACTCTTTTGAGTTGAGGTGCACATCTCTCCACCTCTACTCTTTGTATTCTTGTTGCTGCAGCCTCATTATCACACAGGTCTACAGATCTACACGTAACCCTGAAGAATAGGACCCACCCTGACCATAAACAAAACGTCCAACCTGTAGGGAATGCAGGCCGGGCTCAGTTCTGGGATTCCAGACAGTTAAGAACTTTTACACCACACATAACTTCAGAATCCAGGAAGTCTGAAACTCTGCAGGTCATGTGACAGTGAAGCATGCTGTGAAGATTTATCCTCAGCCCACCTGCGGCTCAGGATGCTGAGGCTCAGAGCTGCAGCCAGCTGTGAAAGACAAACCATGAAGGGCAATTAGACGGAGGAATGTCACTTAGTGAAAGAGAAAGGCTCGTCCAGTACCACAGGGGTTTAGAAAAATAACTGTGTGTCACTTTGAAGTGTTTGAGGGGAGTGGAGCTGTAGGTGAAGCTGATGCAGAGCAACGGCAAATAAGAGGAGAGGAGAGAGTGAAGGAGAGAGTAAAGGAGAGAGCAGAGGAGAGAGTAGAGGAGAGAGTAAAGGAGAGAGTACAGGAGAGAGTAAAGGAGAGAGTAAAGGAGAGAGTACAGGAGAGAGTAAAGGAGAGAGTACAGGAGAGAGTAAAGGAGAGAGTAAAGGAGAGAGTACAGGAGAGAGTAAAGGAGAGAGTAAAGGAGAGAGTAAAGGAGAGAGTAAAGGAGAGAGTAGAGGAGAGAGTAAAGGAGAGAGTAAAGGAGAGAGTACAGGAGAGAGTAAAGGAGAGAGTAAAGGAGAGAGTAAAGGAGAGAGTAAAGGAGAGAGTAGAGGAGAGAGTAAAGGAGAGAGTACAGGAGAGAGTAAAGGAGAGAGTAAAGGAGAGAGTAAAGAAGAGAGTAGAGGAGAGAGTAAAGGAGAGAGTAAAGGAGAGAGCAGAGGAGAGAGTAAAGAAGAGAGTAAAGGAGAGAGTAAAGAAGAGAGTAGAGGAGAGAGTAAAGGAGAGAGTAAAGAAGAGAGTAAAGGAGAGAGTAGAGGAGAGAGTAAAGAAGAGAGTAAAGGAGAGAGTAAAGAAGAAACTAAAGGAGAGAGTAAAGAAGAGAGTAAAGGAGAGAGTAAAGGAGAGAGTAAAGAAGAGAGCAGAGGAGAGAGTAAAGGAGAGAGTAAAGAAGAGAGTAGAGGAGAGAGTAAAGGAGAGAGTAAAGAAGAGAGTAAAGGAGAGAGTAAAGGAGAGAGTAAAGAAGAAACTAAAGGAGAGAGTAAAGAAGAGAGTAAAGGAGAGAGTAAAGGAGAGAGTAAAGAAGAGAGTAAAGGAGAGAGTAAAGGAGAGAGTAAAGAAGAGAGTAGAGGAGAGAGTAAAGGAGAGAGTAAAGGAGAGAGTAAAGAAGAGAGTAAAGGAGAGAGTAGAGGAGAGAGTAAAGGAGAGAGTAGAGGAGAGAGTAAAGGAAAGAGTGTGGTTAGAAGACACCAGAAAATATACCAAAACAAGGTGCTGGGGATGAAGAAGATAAACAACATATTTTACTTGTTTGTATTTTCAATGTGTCGTTTCTGCTCACCTGAGGGTTGGAGAGGCTTAGATTCAGAGAGCAAAGATGCACATATATATAAATCTTCTTATCCTCACAGCTCTCCCTGAAGTCTCTGTAGTTCACTCACAGAAACAAAGCTCAGCTCTGACTCTTCATGGATTCAGTCCCTGTGAACCTGAGCTCTCCTGAGCTGCAGTCACGTCTTCATCATGTTAAAGTCTTCATCACTGGGCCGTCACACTCAGCATTCTCTCTGGACTGATGTCAGAAGTCCGTCTGTCCGTGGTCAAACTTGTGTCCCTGACCTTGTTGTGGATCAGACTGTGAGTGTGTGTAGAGACCACATCATACAGGGCAGGTATAGAGTCTGCAGAGGAGACTCAGGATACTGGTGCAGATATGAGCTGCTGAAGTCCTCGGTCTCTACCTGGAGGAAGGTGATCATCAGGTGCTGAACAGACACTGAGTTTATAATAATAATAATAATAATAATAATAATAATAATAATAATAATAATAATAATAATAATAATAATAATAATGATAATAATTTTATTTGTAGAGCACTTTTTAAAAACCAAGTTACTAAGTCCTTTACGTGGGCAGCAGTTCATAAAATCACACGAGTAAAAATAAAGACATAAAACATATTTCAAAAGACATAAGATTACTCTGAGAGAACTCTAAAGCTATTAAATCAATTTAAAATATATTTCTTAAAATGGTTAAAATGAAATAAAATTCAGATAAAATCAGGAAAGGCTCTGTGATAAAAGTATGTTTTCAGAAGTGATTTAAATGCACACGTCGGCTTGTAGGGTATTCAAAGGTCTGCTATATAGCTCAGAGTAAGTCCATGTAGAGCTTTAAAAGTAATCAATAAAATCTTAAAATCAATTCTAAAACATACAGGGAGCCGGTGCAAGGGAGCTAAAACCAGAGAGATGTGGTTGTATTTTTCGGTTCTGGTTAAAACCCTGACAGCTGAGTTCTGTTCAGTCTGGAGACGATCAAGGTGATGAGATAAAAGCATGTCAAATTGTCTCTTTATCGTTCACTGCTGCAGCTTTGTCTCTGATGAACTCTCTGCAGCTCTCACAGGTCTGCTGAATCAGCACTCAGAGCTAATGCTAGCTGTGAGGACGACTTCTCAGGTGACTTAAAGATAGTTGTGTTAAAACTTGAGAGAAAACCTTTTCTGGAACTCATTACCACCTCAACTCAGAAACATCGATTCTTTCCCCCATTTCATTTTTTTTTTTCTTTTTTTTCTTTTTTTCTTCTGTCTGCATATATATTTCTGGTTTGTGTCATGTTTGTCACAGACTGTCAAATATTAATGCAATTTATTCTTGCAGCAAAAGAAAAGAAAGAAAACCTTTTTCTTCTGTGCTTGTGACTGTGTGCATGCAACCATCACCATCCTTCTTAGAACTCTGGCCTATCTTTTATTGACAGCTAATATCATGTTCTGTAAAAGAGGGCGTGCACACCTAGGTGGGCCAAATAAAATAAGAGAAAGTGAAAGAAAGATTACATAAGGATATACAAAGGGACAGGGAGAGAGAAGGATTAAACAACCCTTAGTGTCCACAATCATTACTGAGGCTTGGGTCGCAGAGGGTTTCCGCCGTGCTGTGTTCTATTTGTGTAACAAGACCACCACTGGTGCAGATGAAACCACTTGGGTCAGATCAGCCGAGCGGTACGGCCCGGCACCCGGGCCGCGAGAGCAGTCGGACCGAAGGACCCAACCCGCCGCGGGAGACCCAGGCCAGGGGACGAGCCAAGGACCCAGACCGGAATCAAACAGGTCCCGCCGGAGCACCCAGGGCGACCCCCAGGTCACCCAGTAGGAGGAAAGGGGGGCGAGATCCCGCAGCCCCCCCAAGGGACACCCCCACAGCCCCCCAAGACGGAGCCAAAGGAGCCACCAGGGCCGAGGGGGCCCGGCACCAGGAGCAGACAGCCAGGCAGACGGGCAGGACCAGGACCAGAGCCCACCAACCGGCGCGCCGGAGCGGGGGGAGGGCGGAGGCGGCAGGGCCAATCCCCCCCGCCCCCCCCAGACGGCCCGACCACTCCCCCCAGCCACGCCCCCCACCCACGCCCCGCGACTGATGGACCAGGCCGCGGGGGCATGGAGGGACACCCCAATGGCTGCCGTAGTAACACCCCCCCAGCTGCGCGCCACCCCACCCCCCAAAGAGGACCCCCATTTCAAATCACAACTCAAAACACATCTGTTTAAAACCGCCTACTCCATCTCACGCCAATTGCTCTGTCACTTTTTATTGTTTCTATTTTCTTACCACTTTGTTAGTTTATATTTTTTTCATTTTGATTTTGATTTTGTTTCCTTTAATGAGAAAATTTGTGTTTGTATATATATATGTATATGTGCGGTGTCCTTGAGTGCAGAGAAAGCCGCCTTTAAATAAAATGTATTATTATTATTATGATTATTATTATTATTATTATTATTATTATTATTATTATTATTATTATTGTTTTCCTCCTCTCTGAATACTTGCAGCATTTTTCTTGAGTTTATATTTTGTTCTCCTCTGAAACAGGGAAAACATCCACAACGGTGACACCATCTTTACTCTTGTTGAGACTGCGCTTGTTCTTCTTCTCCGTGTGTGATGGTGAATCGTATACCGCCACCTACTGTGTCTGCTGTCAGGCTGAAACCTCATATCTCCAAATCTACAGCTTTTCAGAAAATACAGTAACTGAGGATGACTTAAAACATAATAACAAAGTGAATGAATGCAACTTCTATTGCTTGTTTTTATGGATACAGAATGAAACATTTCCTTAAGTTCAGCCCAAGACCCAACACTAAGACAGGATAAGACTCAGTCTGACCCCACCTTAATCCACCATGAGCCTTGCACCTCACAGTATTTAGCTAGTTACAGTGGAGAGGACAAACTTCCTTTAACAGGCAGAAACCTCGAGCAGAACCAGACTCATGTTAGACACACATCTGCCTCGACCCAGTTGGGTCTGGAAAGAGGGATAGAGGAGAATAAGAGAGGGAGCGGTGATAGTGATGAGATGAGTAGTTGTAGCTGTTGCCGCTGGAGTCCAGCACGTCCGTATCAGCTGGAGTCTGGAACGTCCACAGCAGGAGGACGTCTACGGCAGCTCAGAGGAACCTACGAGAGAAGGGAGCTCAGGGACTCCAGAAAGGTCTATGGTTAGTAACTTTAATGGGACAGGGAGAGTTAAAGTAAGTGATGGGGGGGTTAGGGGGAAGGGGGTGAGATAGGATCCCAGTGTGTCAGTCTAAGCCTATAGCAGCATAACTAAGAGCTGGTCCAAGCCTGATCCAGCTCTAACTATAAGCTTTATCAAAAAGGAAAGTTTGAAGTCTACTCTTAAAAGTAGAGAGGGTGTCTGCCTCCCGGACCCTGACTGGTAGATGATTCCAAAGGAGAGGGGCCTGATAACTGAAGGTTCTACCTCCCATACTACTTTTAGAGGCTTTAGGTAGGACCAGCAGGCCTGCTTGTTGGGAGCGTAGTGTTCTAGAGGGGTAATAGGGCACTATGAGCTCTTTAAGATATGAAGGTGTCTGATCATTAAGGGCTTTGTAGGTCAGAAGAAGGATTTTAAATTCTAGTCTAGATTTTATGGGGAGTCAGTGTAGAGAAGCTAACACTGGAGAGATGTGCTCTCTCTTCCTAGTTTTAGCTTGTATGACGTCCTGCACTAAAGAGAGAATAATAAAAGTGATCTGATTAACTCCATCCAGTGCTCAGTGTTCTGCAGGTTTCAGATGTAAGTAGTAATAATGAAGCAGCTGTGGTTTCTTTCATCTGATGAGGCTGCAGACTGAACAACGTGACCATCAGTGTACCTGAGAGAGTCTTATGTAACTGAAGCCCACAGGATGAGGACCAGGAGAAGCTGTTCTTAAAGCTTGAATCAGGTTTGAGTGTTTAAACAGGCTGCAGATATATAACAGGAAACACTCTGACCCCTGCAGACGTGTTGACATGTTGCATGTTGTTGGAATGCATGTCTAAAGGCGGCACTTGAACCTGTTAATGAGAAACCATGTAGATTTATAGAAAGTCTGACTGCAGCTCCAATCAGCCACACAAAAGGCGGCTCAAACTTTAGCTTTGCGAGCTCGGATAATTGACATTCCTGTTGTCAAAGAAACACGTCGAGAGGAAACCGCTAAGCTAGTAAGCATAATACTCTGTTTCCGTGGTAACCAGCGGTGTGGAGGCAGCTGAAGGCAATTCATCCACAATGGGCATGTGACACCAGACTGTGATGAGTGGGTTATTTTTACTCTGAGTGTGTGATGTGTGTGTTTATGCACCTGCTGCAGAGAACACACAAACTCCAAACACGCAAAGAAAAGAAGGAGTCGAAGGCGGACTCTCACAGTCACGCACATACTGCTTCAACTCTCCCTTATGAGCTTGTCTTTGAGTGTGTGAGAGAGAAGGAGAGAGAAGGAGAGAGAAGGAGAGAGAGAGATCTGCAGGATTCAGAGCTAATCTTCTCCCAGGATTCGGCAGATACAGAGAGTTTAAATTTCATCATTTGGTCAAAATCTTCAACCATGAACCAGGACGAATCATCACTCTGCACCGACCGTCTGTCCTCTGCTCAACACTTGATTGTGAACACGTGTATATTTGTGTATATTAATTTGGATAGAATTGAAAGTAGTGTGTTGTCTGCAGAAACTTGTATCTGACTTGTTGTGGTGTGTGACCTCTGCTGAATTCACATGTGCACAAAACTTCTGATTGGTCCTGAAATGAGCTGCAGGTGTGAATGCAAACAGCCAAATATAATCACCCTGACTTTTTACAGTTCGTCTTTTAAAAGTCCTGAATGAAGTCAGATGATGTGAGGAGGTCACCACAAGGAAGCAGGGTTGGTGATGTTATCACAACAAGCGCTTTTGCAAACAGAGCAGGTCTAGACTACTCCATGTCAAATTATGAACAGAGACCCAACACCAAGACAGGATCAGACTCAGTCTGACCCCACCTTAATCCACCATGAGCATTGCATCTCACAGTATTTAGCTAGTTACAGTGGAGAGGAAAAACTTCCTTTAACAGGCAGAAACCTCGAGCAGAACCAGACTCATGTTAGACAGCCATCTGCCTCGACCGAGTTGGGTCTAGAAAGAGGGATAGAGGAGAATAAGAGAGAGAGGGAGAGGTGATAGTGATGAGACGAGTAGTAGTAGATGTTGCTGCTGGAGTCCAGCACGTCCGTATCAGCTGGAGTCTGGAACGTCCACAGCAGGAGGACAGCTCAGAGGAACCTACGAGACAAGGGAGCTCAGGGACTCCAGAAAGGTCTATGGTTAGTAACTTTAATGGGACAGGGAGAGTTAAAGTAAGTGATGAGTGGGTTGGGGGGGGGGGGGGGGGGGGGGGGTGAGACAGGATCCCAGTGTTCCAGTTCCCCCAGCAGTCTAAGCCTATAGCAACATAAGTAAGACCTGGTCCAAGCCTGATCCAGCTCTAACTATAAGCTTTATCAAAAAGGAAAGTTTGAAGCCTACTCTTTAAAGTAGAGAGGGTGTCTGCCTCCTGGACCCTGACTGGTAGGTAATTCCAAAGGAGAGGGGCTTGATAAAAAACTAAGAAAAGGGACACATAACAGGATAAAGGAAACACCTGAGGAGGTGAAGGTGAAGAATTATTCTAAATTGGAGAACAGATCAGATGTCTGCACATTGTGTTTCCACATAGCATTGATAGAAATGTACAACTGTCATCATATTGTAGCTCTCAGCTGTCTCATCATTGCTCATGTTATAAACATCACTGTGGCTTTACAGACTGATTCTGAATTCGGACTGCAGAGACTCGTCTCAGTGTCTCTATGTCTGATCGTGAAGACTTAACGCTGTTTGGGAAGTATGAACAAGAAACTTTGGAAAAATCCTGGGGCAGAACTTGTGAAACTGTCTCCGTCCAGTCAACATTAAAGCTGTGTCACCCAGCACCCCTGAACCTCCCAGTGCTTCTGTTGTCAAGCCTGCATGTGTTTTAGGATTCTGTGTTTTTAGCTTTGCAATATTTTTGTATTTGTGGTGCGTTTGATGTCAGTGCAGTTATTCTGGCTATTTGCAGCACGTTTTCTCATTTATTCACACTGTTGCGTTTGCTTTTGGACTTTTGCATGTGTTTGCATGTGTTTGCAAAGATGCATAATTCTGATTGTAAATATTTATAAGTGATCCTCTATCCTCTACAATAAACACATGGGGTTTGTTAGGATTTTTAATGAAGTTTGATTGAGTGATAATCCTTATCCTAATTCTTATCCTAACCCTAACCACTTGGGCTCAATGCCTAATCCTAACTATTGGTACTGGTCTGTGGTTTGGGTACCTAAACCAAACTTCAGGGCCTGATCCAACACCTCACCCGCGATCTTGCCCTAACCACTTGGGCTTGAAACCCTTGAAGATTGATGGATACTTTTGCACCTTTAACCCTAAAGCACATGTAACAACACACTACAGCCAATGGTTCTGACGGACACAGAAGGTGTGAGTCAAATGCACCAGCCCGTGCAAACCCTTGTCATCATATTCAACTGCTGAGTTGTTGGTTGAAGCAGGGATGTTACTTGAAATCCTACACTTACCTAACCCTGACCCTAGTCCTAACCCTAAACTTAACCCAAACCCTAATCCCAACACATACCCCTAACCCCTATTCTCATCCTAGCCCTAAACTTACCCTAAACCCTTAAACCTAACCCTAACCATCAGTCAGTTGGTCCCTAACCCTTAGTATTGGTCAGTGGACTTAATGCCTAACCCAACCCTTAGTGGGCTCAGTCCCGAAATCTAACCTCAGGCTTCTTTGCAACCCATCGCCTCGCACAAACCCTTATCCTAACCCTAACATTCAATGTTTATGACTAACCTTTGATATTGGTCAGTGGACTTAATGCCTAACCCTGTCCCTGGGTATTGGTCAGTGGACTTCATGCCTAACCCTAACCCAGGGTATTGGTCAGGGGACTGCATGCCTAACCCTGACCCAGGGTATTGGTCAGGGGACGTCATGCCTAACCTTGACCCTGGGTATTGGTCAGTGGACTCTGGACCTCATCCTCACCTTTGGATATCCTTACAATATAACACCTCACCTACAGTTTTGCCCTAACCCTAACCACTCAGGTTTTATACCTACACCTTGGTGTAGGTATAAAACCCGATTGGTGGATTCTTTGACACACTCAACCCTAATACACAAGCGTAAAGATAACAATTTCACTCTAGCGAGTTGCTTTGATAGGACAGAGAAAGCTTGACTGGCACGCCTCAGCCTGAGCAAGCCCTTGGCACTCTACTCTTATTGGCCGAGGCGGGGGTTTCACTGTAAATCTTACACTTATCTAACCCTAACCCTAATCCTGGTTCAGGTTTCAGGGAATCAGCTTTTACAAAACAATCTTGTTTAAATAGAGCCTGTGCCTAATTGATAGACAGGCTCATGAACAGCTGAGTGTAGAGGGATAGGCGGAGAGGGAGGCAGAGGGACACTGCACAAGAACATATCACCCATAACCGGATGTTATTTGAATAAACACAACATACCTTCAGCCTTCATGATTCATGACTGTGTTTGTCTAACAAGGTTTGGCAGGGACTCAAGTGAAGAGCTTTGTATATGACTTTAATCACAAGGACAAACATGCAAAATAAAGGCATTGGGCCTCATTCACTAATAAATGTGTAGACATTTTCTTACTCTGCACATAAAATTTAAAAAAGTGCTTACGCAAAATCCCCGTCAGATTCATGACACATGCGTACCAGCCAATTTTGTTCTCACCACTGTGGGTATATTAGTGAATCAGAATCATTCTAAATCGACAGGCGTGTGCCCGCAACCTGCAATCAGCATACTCCCACGCCCCAATTCATCCATATAAGGACATCTGCTTGGTGCATCAAGACGCTGAATTCCACTTCGGCAGAAATAGAGGTGATTGTTGAGGTCCAGGCAAGAATACCAACACTTTTCCAAAGCATATCAGCAGGAGTCACCATGACAAAAACAAATGACGCCTGGGTTTCTTACTGACGCTGTTACTGCTGTGTCTCCTGAGGTTCACACCGTGGCTCAGGTTAAGAAAAAAAAAAAAGGTTTGATATTTAAAGGTGACATATCATGCAAAATTGACTTTTTAATGGTTCTCTACCTGAAATATGTGTCCCTGGCATGTCTACAAACCCCCCAAGAATGAAAAAAATCCATTCTGCCCCTGTTCTGATTTCTCCACCTTTCTGTAAATGTGTGTGAAACCAGCCGTTTCAGATTTCAGTGTTTTTGTTACGTAACAACAATATGCGGTCTGTAACAGAGTCAGAGCTCGGAGCTTGTTCAGCCCATAGACTGTATAAAATAATACTGAATCCCTCCTCTGTTTTTCATTACCTGCACATGTGTGCTAACAGGAGCTTAGGAGGGAGGCATGCTAGTTGTAGGCTGTCTTAATAAACACAGAGGTCGGTTTTACTCCCCACGTCTGCAGATTTGAAGATCTAGTGGATGATTTTTAGTTTTCATGGATAAGTGCTAGCGCTAGTTAGCATAGCCACATAGCTACATGTTCGTAGCTGTGTACCAAGACACGTCTACATACTGACAAATAAAACAACAAGAAACACTAAATCTGTGACCAATCCTTCAGAAAGGTCCTGCTACAGAAAACAGAGTGTTCTGAGGAGGACTGAAGAAGAGGGTTTTTCAGGCATGCCAAAATCTGATTTCAAAGTGTTTTTTTGAGCATAAACTTTAAAGACATGTTTTGGGGACCTCTTAGACCAATATATATTGATGAAAAAAGCGTGATATGTCACCTTTAAGTTGACGGGAAAAAAAAAAAGACAACAGGAACGAAGGAAGGACACTGAAGGAGGACAAGAACCACCTGATCTGACAGCTCAGGATTAAAGAATGCCTGTGATTATTGGAGACACCTCCATATCAGGAATATGTTCCCGAAATGAGGGATAAAGTGATGATATTCAACCATCGCCTAATGGTCATTCATTTAATTTAATGAACACGGCACGCCAGAATTATCTTTCACACTGTCTCAGGGGCGTAGAGTAACTCGCCACCAGCTGTGTCCAAACACATCCAACGTGCCTTCAGCAGCCCAAATGTGCACTCTACTACGGCACGCGTGTGGGCATGGATGTTGTTATAGCGCACCTCTTGGGGGGGGGGGGGGGGGGGGGGGGTGCAGGGGAGCTTCGGGACTCGCGAATGGAGTCATAAGCCAGGCCATATCTCACGTATAAACAACAACATATTAGCATAAACAGGATAGAGCCTTCAGCTAAATATAACATAAATAATGCTCACCAACTAGCCATCCATTTCTTAGAGTTGGGGTTCCCAAAGTGGGGGGTTGGGTAGCGAGACACAAATGGGGGGTTGTGAGATGTCTTACAGAATGTTTTTTTTAAGTTGTCTAAAATAGCACATTTTACTCATTATAATAAAAAAATATCCACAAAAATAGTATCTAACCTTGAAATAAAACCTTGAAAACATAAAATGTGATGAGTTTTCTGCCTTTCTTTTTGCCAGATGGCTATATGACAGTCATCTGGCTTTTTCCTTTTACTAAAGGTAGTTTAAATAGGTCATACATTTAGTAAAAAGAGTATGTGTTTACATTTTCTAAGAACGTTGGTTGTCATCATTTGTGCGTACACATGGTCTGAGGAAGTTCTATTTTTGTTCGTAGTGTACAGTATCTCACAAAAGTGAGAACACCCCTCACATTTCCTCTAAAGACGATGCACAAGAAAGTCTGCAAACAGTTTGCTAAAGACAGCAGACTAAGGACATGGATTACTGGAACCATGTCTTGTGGTCTGATGAGACCAAGATAAACTTATTTGGTTCAGAAGGTGTGAAGCGTGTGTTGGGGCAACCAGGTAAGGAGTACAAAGACAAGTGTGTCTTGCCTACAGTCAAGCATGGTGGTGGGAGTGTCATGGTCTGGGGCTGCATGGGTGCTGCTGGCACTGGGGAGCTACAGTTCATTGAGGGAACCATGAATGCCAACATGTACTGTGACATACTGAACCAGAGCATGATCCCCTCCCTTCAGAAACTGGGCCGCAGGGCAGTATTCCAACATGATAACGACCCAAACACACCTCCAAGACGGCCTCTGCCTTGCTAAAGAAGCTGAGGGTGAAGGTGATGGAGTGGCCAAGCATGTCTCCAGACCTAAACCCCATTGAGCATCTGTGGGGCATCCTTAAACAGAAGGTGGAGGAGCGCAAGGTCTCTAACATCCACCAGCTCCATGATGTCGTCATGGAGGAGTGGAAGAGGATTCCAGTGGCAACCTGTGAAGCTCTGGTGAACTCCATGCCCAAGAGGGTTAAAGCAGTGCTGGAAAATAATGGTGGCCACACAAAATATTGACACTTTGGGCCGATTTGGACATTTTCACTTAGGGGTGTACTCACTTTTGTTGTTGGTGGTTTAGACATTATTGGCTGTGTGTTGAGTTATTTTGAGCGTACAGTAAATTTACACTGTTATACAAGCTGTACACTGACTACTTTACATTATATCAAAGTGTCATTTCTTCAGTGTTGTCCCATGAAAAGATATAATTAAATATTTGCAGAAATGTGAGGGGTGTACCCACTTTTGTCAGATACTGTAAGAATAAATTCAGGTAAGAATATATTGATGAATCCCAGATTTGTGCTTCAAACCTTCATACACACGGTTTAAGCACGTATTCGTGCGTACGCACTGTTAGTGAATGAGGCCCATTGTGAGGAAAGGAGAGGTGTCCCTCCACAGAAAGAAACAGAGCAAGATGAAAAGCATAGTGGACATGTGACTTTATATCTCTGGGACTCATTCTACACATGTACAGTCATGGCCAAAAGTTTTGAGAATGACACAACTATTAATTTTCACAAAGTCTGTTGTTTCAGTTTTTATAATGGTAATTTGCATATACTCCAGAATGTTATGAGGAGTGATCAGCTCAACTGCAATTAATTGCAAAGTCCCTCTTTGCCTTGAAAATGAACTTTATCACCAAAAACACATTTCCACTGCATTTCAGCCCTGCCACAAAAGGACCAGCTAACATCATTTCAATGACACACAGGTGTCACCCACATTAACACAGGTGTGGGTGTTGATGAGGACAAGGCTGGCGATCAATCTGTCATGATTGAGTGACTGGACACTTTAAAAGGAAGATGGTGCATGACACCATTGTTCCTCATCTGTTAGCCATGGTTACCTGCAAGGATACACGTGCAGCCATCATTGCATTGCACAAAAAGGGCCTAACAGGGAAGTTTATAGCAGCGAGTAAGATTGCACCTCAGTCAACCGTCTATCCAATTATCAAGAACTTCAAGGAGAGAGGTTCAATTGTTGCCAAACAGGCTCCAGGGCGCCCAAGAAAGTCCAGCAAGCGCCAGGACTGTGTCCTGAAGGTGTTACAGCTGCGGGATCGGGCCACCACCAGTGCAGAGCTTGCTCAGGAATGGCAGCAGGCAGGTGTGAGTGCATCTGCACGCACAGTGAGGCGAAGACTTTTGGAGGAAGGCCTGGTGTCAAGGAGGGCAGCAAAGAAGCCACTTCTCTCCAGTAAAAACATCAGGGACAGACTGATACTCTGCAGAAGGTACAGGGACTGGACTGCTGAGGACTGGGGTAAAGTCATTTTCTCTGATGAATCCCCTTTCCGATTGTTTGGGGCATCTGGAGGAAGGCTTGTTCGGAGAAGACGAGGTGAGCGCTACCATCAGTCCTGTCTCTTGCCAACAGTGAAGCATCCTGAGACCATTCATGTGTGGGGTTGCTTTTCGGTCAAGGGAGTGGGCTCTCTCACAATCTTGCCTAAAAACACAGCCATGAATAAAGAATGGTACCAGAACGTCCTCCGAGAGCAACTTCTCCCAACCATCCAAGGGCAGTTTGGTGATGAAGAATGCCTTTTCCAGCATGATGGAGCACCTTGCCATAAAGCAAAAGTCATAACAAAATGGCTCGGGGAACAAAACATTAAGATTTTGGGCCCTTGGCCAGGAAACTCCCCAGATCTTAATCCCATTGAGAACTTGTGGTCAATCCTCAAGAGGCGGGTGGACAATCAAAAACCCACAAATTCTGACAAACTCCAAGCATTGATTATGCAAGAATGGACTGCCATCAGTCAGGATTTGGTCCAGAAGTTGATTGACAGCATGCCAGGGAGAATTGCAGAGGTCTTGAAAAAGAAGGGTCAACACTGCAAATATTGACTTATTGCATGAATTCTGTGTAATTCTCAATAAATGCTTTTGATGCTTATGAAATGCTTCTAATTGTATTTCATTATACCATAGAAACATCTGACAAAAACACCTAAAAACCCTGAAGAAGCAGACTTTGTGAAAATGTAATATTTGTGTCATTCTCAAAACTTTTGGCCATGACTGTAGATATAAATATTGCCCCTTAGGGGTCAATTACCATGAAGAAAACAGCATGTGGCTCCGCAAAGCCTCCTATCCTCAAAAATGTCAGTGCATCAGACCCGGGTGAGACATGCAGCTCAAGCTGGCAGTGTAAAAGAAGTCGGAATCCCTAAACCATCAGCAGTGCTTGTTTCACAAGAGATGAACTTCATACAAGTATAAAATATTCACTCAACCCCTGAGCCGGCAGGACAGCCGCACGCTGTCTGCAGCTGATGTATGTTCAGATGCAAGATGCTGAATCAGAATCAGAATCAGAAATACTTTATTTATCCCGGGGGAAATTCAGTCATTCCACTTGCTCTATACACAATAAATGATACAAACACAATAATAATGTGACCAAGTTAGGGTTGGAAAGGGGTTTCTGGGTTTAGAAGAATAGAAAATACCAACAACGCCACCTTGGGACTTTCACCCGAAGAGTTTAACAATATCTTTATTTTTAGTTACTGACCCTTTAACAGAGGGTTTCCCCTTTAAGAATACACAGGCAAGTCCACAAATGAATACGATAGGTTATGAAATAATAAATACACTTTAGTTTATTAGCAGGAAAATAGTTTGTTTTAAAACACAACAATCATTATTCATTTAATTTAGTCACAAACAGACAAACAACTATCCTAAAGGTCAGGAGCAGGAAGGACACCGCTACAGAGTCTCTCCTCGTACGAGAGCTGCCTGAGGCATCAACGGTCCCGTGAAACACCGAGTCCTGTTACAACAGCAGCCTCTCAAGTTCAGTCTTCCTGCAGGTGAAAGGCTGGATCAGGACGCAGCACTTCACAGCCATCACCTGGTATGAACCTGCTGAGCCCCTAATGGACTGATGCATCTTCTTCACCTCTTTGCAAACATCACCGCCAACAGAAATGTCTTCTGAGTGACCCGTAGGCCTGCTCAATTGTACGTCTCATAACTTCTCAAAGAAACAAATAGGCTTTAGAGTCCAGTGAAATAGCAAGAGATTGAGGAAGCGAACAAATACAAGATGGCATGTTTACCTTCTAAATATCTCTAAACTTTTGTTTGAAAACTGTGTTGTTAGATAAAAGAACAGACCTTAAATCTAATCAGAGCAGACGGTGAACTCTGCAGCATGATGCAGCCCTGTTTGTGTTTTTAGAACAGTCATAAAGCTGTGACTGCTGGAGCTCCATGGTAACACTTATATGAACTCTGTCTGCTGAGAAGTTTGGCTCCTGCAGGCTGCAGTAGATTCCTGGAAGAATCTCATTGTTGACTTCCTGACAGACTCTCAGATTTACGACTCTTCATTTCCTTCAATGTTAGAGTCTGAGTGTTTAAATTTGGTTGGTATTTAGTAGGGGTGACCCCGACTAAGGATTTGCTTCGTCGACTCTGATTCGTCAGTTCTTGCCATCGTCGACGAATCATCCAATGTTTGTTTTCTTCACTGACCCAAAGTCTGCATGATGGTGACCGTATGACGATAATACACATATCATTTACAATTAAGAGGATCACAGCTTAAAGTGAAAGAGACACTAGAGTAGATAGGTATTAAAACTTTTGAATCTATTGCACCCAAAAACAAAGAGGTGATGAACGAGAGAAAACTCATGAGGCCACCGTCAGTTAAACATAAACAACATGACATTATAAAATAAACATGTATGATAGACAGAATGAGCTCAGAGCACTGCACAGGATTCATCTGAACAATGTCTCAGTGTCTGAAAATCAAATTAATAAGGACATAATAACACCTGCACTCACATCATAATGTTTAAATTCTATTCATCCATGGAAATAAACAAAAACACTTCATTATATCAGTAAGGAAAAAACCTCCTGAATATGTGAATCATGGCTTAAACATGAAAAAGGAAGGACATCAGGAGATCTTTAAATATTGTTCACTCTGCAGAGACCAGCGCTGTGGAGGGGAGTTTGTCTAACTTGAGACTAAACATTTGTATAATGTTCAAAATCAAACCTGAACCAGCTAAAGGGTTTTTAAATCCTTTAAAAGAACCTTTTAAAAGAGTCTGTCACTGCGTCTCTGTCCGCTCCAGTCTTTACAAGAAAAAAAACAACGTGTCCACGTGTTCCCGGGCAGGAGTGTGCTCCTTGTGTTTTTGGCACCGTTCTAGAGGCCCAGTCCAGTTTTTGTGTGGTCCGGTAATCCCTGATCTCACAGCCCTCTTCATGAAGCTGCTCCTCATCTTCATCACTTTATCAGGATCATCTGAAGTTTATTTAGTCTGACATTTTAAATCTGCTATGAACCTAAAAAGATTTAAAGACCAGCTGAGGTAGGTCTGCTCCACAGGTCCAGCTAAATGGGAGAGTCCACCTTTAATTACCAGGGAGATTTAATTACCACCTTAACATTTAACACTTCAAAAGCTATTTCCAGAATTACATGAAGTATTTATAAGTTTATATTCATATCAAAATAGGATATATGAGACATGGTTAATACTGAAAACAGGAAAGGATATAAAATTAGACATTGAGCACCCCCATAGTTTGAATGGAATGATCCTTGCAGATGTTCGACTATGAGTTTGGCAGTCGACTAATGCTCTTCAGACCGAATCGTCACATATTCAACTTTTTATTGAGTATTTAGAGTCATTTCCTCAATCCTGATGACACAGCTTATGTCAGGAAATTAAACTGGCTGATCAATATGAGAAAGAATTGCACTTGGTTTTAAAATGGCACATCTGATCCACCTTTAAAGTGCGTTGCTTCATTTAATATAAGATAAGCTGTTGTTCAGCACGTTACAGACTGTGTGAGTGTTTCTTTTGAAACTACAGGGGAGTATTTCTGTGCCTCTCTTAAAGATGGCATCCTCTCTCCTGCTCTAACACCTGCATCTAAACCACATGCTTATCTAGATTCCTCCTAATGTACCGAGAACTTCCAAGAATCAGTGGGTACTATACGTTTTTGTGCTGTTTCATAGAGCAGTCTATTAATCCATTTTTATTCTTATGGTGCAAAGAATCACAACATTGATCTCCGTACTCTATGTTCTATTATTAACAAAGAGCCAACATCAAGACAGGATCAGATCCAGTCTGATTTGGCACGTCCACAGCAGCAGGCCGTCTACAGCAGAGATCCAGAGGAACCTACAAGACAAGGGAGCTCAGGGACTCCAGAAAGGTCTAATGTTAGTAACTTTAATGGGACAGGAAGAGTTAAAGTGAGAGACAGGTAGACAGAGGAGAGAGAGGGAAAGACAGGATCCCAGTGTGTCAGTCTAAGCCTATAACAGCATAACTAAGAGGTGGTCCAAGCCTGATCCAGCTCTAACTATAAGCTTTATCAAAAAGGAAAGTTTGAAGCCTACTCTTAAAAGTAAAGAGGGTGTCTGCCTCCCAGACCCTGACTGGTAGATGATTCCAAAGGAGAGGGGCCTGATAACTGAAAGCCTACCCAGCTATCAGGGAACGTTCTCACCACATTGGCTAACATCCCCTATAAGTTCTGATTATGTTTCAAGACAAGGTTCTGAGTGTAACATTCAAAGAGCATCTTAAGGATGTTTATGGGTTTAAATAATGTTCCTTTATTGTTAACTATCAATGAAAGAAGAACATTTTGTCTCTCACCTTCAGAGGATGTTTTGATAATATTCTTTAGGTAACAGATTATTGAATGTTTTCTATAAAATGTTCCCAAAATGTTATTTAATAACAAAGAAGCAACATTCTCATAGCAACATGTAGAAAATGTATTCAGGATGTTTCTGACGCCTCAAATCACAAAATGTTTTATTTAAGAATATTCTGGTGATATTTAAGTAGAACAAAGATAGAATGTTTTATCTTTAACATTCAAAGGATGTTTTCAGAGTACGTTATCTGAGAACAAATTGTGAACATAAAGAAAACTTCCCGCAGAGAATGTTTCAAGAACATTAGGGCACTGATGTCACTTACCAAACATTTTATCAATGTTTTTAGAGAATGTTACTAGAGAACATTCTTTGAACACAAAACAAACCTCCCGCTGAAAACATTACAGTAACATTCACTGTAACATTAACAGAACATTGCTAGCTAGGTACCTCCCATACTACTTTTAGAGACTTTATAGGACCAGCAGGCCTGCATGTTAGGAGCGTAGTGTTCTAGAGGGGTAATAGGGCACTATGAGCTCTTTAAGATACAAAGGTGTCTGATCATTAAGAGCTTTGTAGGTCAGAAGAAGGATTTTAAATTCTAGTCTAGATTTTATGGGGTGTCAGTGTAGAGAAGCTAACACTGGAGAGATGTGCTCTCTCTTCCTGGTTCTAGTCAGTACTCGTGCTGCAGCGTTTTGAACTAGCTGAAGAGTCTTTAGAGACTTATTAGGGCAGCCTGATAAAAGGGAGTTACAGTAATCTAACCTGGAGGTAACAAATACATGGACTAGTTTTTCTGCGTCGCTCTGAGACAGGATGTGTCTCATTTTAGAAACATTAGAAAAAGTTTCTCTGAGGTGTTTGGGGCCTGGAACAATGACTTCAGGATGTCTGAGTTAAGTCTGGTCCTCCAGGCCAGGGTTTTCCCAAACTTTTCAGTCCAGGACCCCCAAAATAACGGTACCAGAGACTCGAGACCCACGCTGTTACTTAGGTTGGTTAAACGTTACTTACACCCATGGGAAAGCACTAATAGGCCAGTCAAAGGTTGACAGCAGAATGCAAGTAATCCCCATGTGTAGTCTGTAGCAGCGATAGGATACACAGATTCTTATTTGCATTCATTTTAACCAATCTCTTTATTTATGTTCTTATAATAATGTATACAATTTTAGATATTCAGAAGAGAGAAAGAAAGCTTTTGAAAAAACATCATTTTGGATGGGATTTTGCAACCAGTGCTCCAGGTCTTTATATCTTTAAGACAAGCTGCTAGTTTAGTAATCTGATTGCTTTCTTCTGGCTTCATTGATATATGTAACTGAGAGTCATCTGCATATGAATGAACAGTCATGGAGTGTTTCCTCATGATATAAAGGGAGCACAGAGATTGCATTGGTTAGTGATTAGCAGCATTTTGAGACAGGATGTGAGGATCTTGTGAAGGTGAAAGAGGCCGAAGAAGTTCTGTGTTCTATACCAGGGGTTCACAAAGTGGGAGTCGGGAGACACAAACGTCATAGGATGTCTTCCAGAATGTTTTTTTTTTAAGTTACCTAAAAATAGTACATTTTACCCATTATAGTAAAAAAGATAGACAAAAATAGACGCTAAACTTGAAATAAAACCTTGAAAATAGAAAGTGTAATGAGTTTTCTGCCTTTCTTTGTTTCCAGATGACTCCTAAGTTTAGAGTTAGTGAACAGTTCATTATCAAAAGCATCAGTAGCAGCAGGTTCATTCATAACAGCACAGGAAACACAGACACATGCTCATATAGGTAGGGTCATTTTCTGCAGACCAGCTAAATGAAGACACATTAAATCACTTTGAGGGACAGGGGGGGTCGCGAGTCTTTGGTACCTTTATTTTGGGGGTCACGGGTTGAAAAGTTTGGGAACCCCTGTTCTATACTGTACATTTGGAGAACATGTTGCTGCTGAATGTTTGGTTGAGCTGCAGATTAAACTTGTGACGGGGGCCGGTAGATGGATTTAGATTGTCTGGACATGGTGTCGGGTTGCAGGAGAGCATCCACTCAAACTGCAGCAGCCTGTGCAGAGTGAACAGTTAACATGAGAGTTATTTGTTTTATTGTCTGAAGAATTGTTTTGTTGAAAAGCAGGAAGCTTAAATATAAAGTCAAAGCCCGGACTGACTGAACCCTCTGCTCTCTGCAGTGTTTGTCAGTCACACTTTATTTACTGGCTGCTTTCGTCATGTAATCACTGATAAGAGCTCGCAGCTCTGCTTGTTTTCCCTTTCCTCACTCCTCCCACGAGATGTTAAGTGCAGGGAAATGAGCGCTCAGGCCTTCAGTGTTGATGTTCAGATCTGGAGAACATCATGGGGCATTTTATCCCTGATGCACCCTGAGATTAACACAGAAAACATTTCACTGCATCTGACTTTGATTTATTAGTTGCACTCAAATGATGCTGATATTCTTGAGGTCAACCAGCCACCTGATGCTGTTTGGGTACATGCATTTTAATAAAACCACACTGATTAAACCAAACCATCCAAATTATTATGCAGCCTGTTCAAACAAATGCTCCTGATTTGTTGATCAGTGCAAAGGAAGTGCAGTGTTGTAAAAACTAATGAGCTGGTCATCTTTGTGATGTTGCCAAGTAACTAAATCAGCAGGAATTCAGAGAAGTAAGAGCAATATTTACTGAAGACAAGCAGGAGGAAGGAAGGAGTTTTGTAGCAGTTGTTTGTGGTTTTATCGGAGTAATCTTTCATCTGTTGATTTGGCTCACCTGCTGCTGCAAACATTAAAATACATTTAAATCATGAAAACATCTGCCTGATGAAGAGACGCAGACGAGTCTATCCTAGAAGAGTTGCAGAATGATCTGTGCGTTCTTCTCATTCCGTTATGTGAGATTCCTGCTGCCCAGGAACGAGCTGATTGTGAGCAGAATTCATCTTTGGAGAGGAGTGTGGCCAAACACCGCTCAGCAGGGCTCAAATGGTCGGGGTTGATTACACTGATAAGATTTCTCATTCAAGAAGTCTCCTGTACGCCAGATACAAAGTGGAAAGTATTCCTGGTATGTTGTTTTATTCCTGCTGGTTCTTAAACAGTTTGTAGGGTATCAATTGAAAGCTCTGCACAGACTTTCTCCGGCATGTTCTCCCCCTGTAGTCGAATAACAGTTTTTTTATGCCCCCCCTGGATTCCTTCTCACTGAGGCTTGATGTAAAAACTATGTGCTGATGTTTATGAAACACATCATGGTGAGGGTTAACATAATAACTCACCTGGTGTAACACAGAACTCCCGGGTATCTGCCCCCCCCCCCCCCCCCCCCCCCCCCCCATGGAAAACTACATACTCTGCATTATTTCCGTCATGCCGGCGTATGAAGCAGAGTCTCTGAGGGTCTCATGTTGCCCTACCTTTACTCTGCAAAAATCTGCTTCACCTGGAAAATATGAACCATGCTGCATAAACACTAAAGTAAAGACAACATGATGCTGATGTTTTCAACAGGTGACAGACCGAGGTTGCATCAGTCAATGTTTCTCAGAGCGTCCGACTAATTTAGAATAAAGGTTTTACATTATCATCCATGCGGCGTCAATTTCTAACATTGTACTGTTTAACATGCTGTATGTTTAATCTGTGTGATGTCATTTTTACTGTGATATCAATCAATCAATCAATCAATCAATCAATCAATCAATCAATCAATCAATCAATCAATCAATCAATCAATCAATCAATCAATCAATCAATCAATCCATCAATCAATCCATCAATCTTTATTTGTAAAGCGCCAAATCCCACCTTAATCCACCATGAGCATTGCACCTTACAGTATTTAGCTAGTTCTAGCGGCAAGGACAAACTTCCTTTAACAGGCAGAAACCTCGAGCAGAACCATACTCATGTTAGACAGACATCTGCCTCGACCGAGTTGGGTCATTGTCTTGTTGGAAGACCCAGTGCCAACCTAAGCCTAGACTAAGAGCAGAGTTCTTCATATTATCCCTCAAATTATCAACATAACTTTCTCTTTTCATGATGCCATGCAACCGAACAAGACTTCCTGTGCCTGAGGCTGCAAAACAGCCCCACAGTACGATGCTCCATCCACCATGTTTAACTGTGGGAACAGTGACTCTCCCTTTCCTCACCAGTAAGTAAGGGGTTCTTCTGGGATGATGGCCCTGAAGCCCATAACGATGAAGATCCCTCAAAACTGTGTTCCTTCAAACATCAACTCCAGAGGAGGTCAGGTCAGCAACAAACAAGTCCGGGCTTCTTGCTGACATCTTTGACTACTTTCCTCTCCAGAGTTTTTGAAATCTTGTGTTTTCTACCACTCCTAGGTTTGTTTCCAACAGAGTTTGTCTCCTTGTGTTTCGCAATGATGCAACATACAGCTGTTGTAGACACTGTAAAACGCCTGGACATGACAGTATAGCCTTCCCCTTATTATGAGCCTCAAATATCTTCTTTCTGAGCTCAAGACTGATTTCCTTTGTCTTTGGCATGGTTAGTAAGAGTAGTCTCTCTCAATAATGTGTTAAAGTTCCCTGTTTGGAGTCCCTTAAGTAAAGCTCAATGCTGATTGGATGCTCAGGTGTTTTTAGGAAACTAGCGGACTGCACAGGTGTGTTTTGAAAGCAAAAATTCACATGGGGGCTAATGTTTGTGACCACCCCATTTTTCACTATATTTGATATAAAGTTATCCTAAAACTGTATTTAACATTTTAAAATGTACTAAGGCTACTGAATAACACTGGTGAATGTTTGATTATATCAAGTTTTGTCAATGATTCAAACATTGGGCAGAATTTAAGGAAAATCTTCCATAAATCCTGCAGGGCTAATCATTTTGGCCTCAACAGTACCATGCTCTATATTGTTGGTTTTATCCTGATATTTAGATTTAAACTGTGCAATGATAACATTTTACAATGCAGTGTACACATGTCTCTAAAATACATATGATCTACTGAGCAGTTTATATTTTCACTGTGCGACACCATACAACTTATATATTGACACGCAGTACCACACATCTACTACGTGTGTGTTTAACGTAGCTTCATGCAGGATACATTTTATTCTATGCTCACACAACGTCCCATTTTTAACACTTCAATACATTTCTTCCGTGCATAATCTATTTTAGTTTACAATTTACATTTCTCTTAAGATATCCATGTAAATAAATAAATGTATATACAATACATTATTTTTTTAATGTGCAAAGTGAATCATATCCCAATTCATTTGCATATTGTTGACATTTGCAATACCCACTGTGCAAATACAAATTATTACTGTGTAATACATTCTGTGAAGTAAACATTTTAACTGTTCAATATCAATCAATCAATCAATCAATCAATCTTTATTTGTATTGCACCAAATCAATACAAATTTATGTAGACCACTCTATGTCAAATTATGAACAGAGACCCAACACCAAGACAGGATAAGACTCAGTCTGACCCCACCTTAATCCACCATGAGCATTGCACCTCACAGTATTTAGCTAGTTACAGCGGAGAGGACAAACTTCCTTTAACAGGCAGAAACCTCGAGCAGAACCAGACTCATGTTAGACAGACATCTGCTGAGACCGAGTTGGGTCTGGAGAGAGGGATAGAGGAGAATAAGAGAGAGAGGGAGAGGTGATAGTGATGAGACGAGTAGTAGTAGCTGTTGCCGCTGGAGTCCAGCACGTCCGTATCAGCTGGAGTCTGGAACATCCACAGCAGGAGGACGTGCGAAGACCCTGAAAGCCTTGTTAACTGGTCGCCACCTTCATGATACAGATGAACCTCTTGGATGTGAACAAACAAACCGTCAACATGAAGGACAGAGATGGAGGGAGGAGCTTCTCAGAGAGCTCAGGGTTAAAGAGTTATGGGCTGGAGACGGCCCATCCTCATGACAGCCAGAGGATCTCTGAAAACTCAACCATAATAAATATGAAGACTTTCTCTAAACACCGGACCTCTGCTAGTTTCCTTTGTTTCCTTTCCCTCTGCAGAGGATAAACTGATCAGGATCTCCTGGAGCTGTCTGTGCAGCTTCTTCTCACATGATGTTCTTAAAGTCTGTTAACAAACTGAACTCTGTCATACATGCTTAATGAGAGGATGACACTGCTGCAGGAAAGCTTTGTTTGAATCTACAGTTCAGACTCAACCTGTGAGAAGTTTTCATTATAAATCATTTCACCCTACTGGACCGATAAGGAGTTATCTGAGCTTATCATTATTAGAAAAGAAAGACTTTATCAACATGAAACTATGTAGATCTTTAATAATTTCCTTTTTGATAAAGCTTATAGTTAGAGCTGGATCAGGCTTGGACCAGCTCTTAGTTATGCTGCTAAAGGCTTAGACTGACACACTGGGATCCTGTCTCTCCCTCTCTCTCCTCTCTCTGCCTGTCTCTCACTTTAACTCTTCCTGTCCCATTAAAGTTACTAACCATAGACCTTTCTGGAGTCCCTGAGCTCCCTTGTCTCGTAGGTTCCTCTGGATCTCTGCTGCTGTGGACGTGCCAGACTCCAGCTGCTACAACTACTACTATCCGTCTCCCCACTATCATCTCTCTCTCTCTCTTCATCTCCCTCTATCCCTCTCTACAACACGGTCTCAGCAGATGTGTGTCTCACATGAGTCTGGTCCTGCTGGAGGTTTCTGCCAGTTAAAGGAAGTTTGTCCTTGCCACTGTAACTTGCTAAATGCTGCAAAGTGCTCTGCTCATGGTGGATTAAGATGAGATCAGACTGAGTCCTGTCTGTAAGATGGTACTGGATCTGATCCTGTCTTGATGTTGGGTCTTTGTTAATAATAGAACATAGAGTACGGTCTAGACCTGCTCTGTTTGGAAAGAGTCTGAGGAGTACATTTGTTGTGATTTGGTGCTTTATAAATAATGATTGATTGATTGATTGATTGATTGATTGATTGATTGATTGATTGATTGATTGATTGATTGATTGATTGATTGATTGATTGATTGATTGATTGATTGATTGATTGATTGATTGATTGATTGATTGATTGATCTCACTTCATGGGGCAATCTTTGGCGGCTGTCTTTAATCAGATTGTTAAAAACCAGCATTGACGAAGCAAAACTAAAATAGAGAAGGGCTGCCAGCATTAACACTTTAACCATGATGAGATCAAGATCCGGAGTTAATGTATTAGTTTCAGCATGGTGCAGCTGAGTCTACCTGCTTTCACTGCTGCAATGATGGAGAACCACAGCACTTATGAGCGTCACGTTTCATCTTAAAACCTCCAGACGGCTCAAAGTAGTCTGCTCTAGTCTGCTGTCAAATTAAAATATCATGAAGTACTTTGAGTTTAAGCTAACATCTACGAGATAACATGCAGGAGCTGCTAAAGCTCAGAGATATTAAGGAGAGGGAGACTAAGCTTAGACCTGAGGCTCAGATCTGAGGGACGTCCTCAGGTGTGATGTGTCCTACCATCACAGGGAACGATGGTTTCACACAAACTTCACCTTTAAAGAAGTTGATGTATCTGTCAGGAAGGAAGTTCATGTGTGTAAAAGCATCAGTGTGAACTCAACACGGAGCAAAGCAGACTAACAACAACAGACAAACATGTGAAGCTTCCTGAGGAGTCTAAAGAGTCAGCTGTAAGAAGAAGACTGAAGAGATTCATTTATAAACACATCATAAAGTCCATCAATAACAGGAAGTGGATCCAGCTCCCAGACTAGCTGTTCATTAGCCTGATGGAAGCTGGCACAGAGTTAGACCGGACACAGGTTTCACACAGGACCTGTATGAAGCAGAGACACAAAGTGGAACTCCTGAAGAGTGTCAGTGCTGTCACATGAACCAGGGATCCCTGGACGTCAGTGAGTTCTCTCAGAATACCTGAACACCATGCTGACACTGATTGGACGTTTAGCTCTCCTTTATATTTCTTCATGTGTAACAGAGTTCTCTTTAAAAGAACAAACCCTGTATCTGACAGAATCCACTCTCTGAAGCGGTCTCCTTCTCTTAGTCCTGGTTCAGACCTGACTGCTGCAGCACAGCAGATTCATTCAATCATTCTATGATCACACAACGTCCCATTTTTAACACTTCAATACATTTCTTCCGTGCAACATCTATTGTAGTTTACAATTTACATTTCTCTTAAGATATCCATGTAAATAAATAAATGTATTTATAATATATTATTTTTTTAATGTGCAAAGTGGATCATATCCCAATTCATTTGCATATTGTTGACATTTGCAATACCCACTGTGCAAATACAAATTATTACTGTGTAATACATTCTGTTTAGTACACATTTTAACTGTTCAATATCAATCAATCAATCAATCAATCAATCAATCAATCAATCAATCAATCAATCAATCAATCAATCAATCAGTCAGTCAATCAGTCAATCAATCAATCAATCAATCAATCAATCAATCAATCAATCAGTCAGTCAATCAGTCAATCAGTCAATCAATCAATCAATCAATCAATCAATCAATCAAGCTTTATTAAGCAGAAATATAAAATAATGGCACGACATATTAGAAACAAAAATGGATTTTAAAATAAAGACTAATGCACACTGACAAAAATAACATATGTAATTAAAATAAGTTACAGCATCAGTTTAATATTAAGAATATAAATAGTGAAAATAAATTTAGGAATGGTAAGGATAAGAGTTGAAATAAAAATTAAGGCTAAAAATATCAATAAAACTGAGTAGATAAATAAGAATTTAAAAAATTAAAAATTGAATAAAAAAAATAAAATAAACATTTAAAATTAATAAAATAATAAAGCAACATTTAAATCAATATGATAGTAAAAAGTAAGTAATAAAGATTCATCATTTGACAGCTATATCAAGAGTACATACAGTGGGGCAAAGAAGTATTTAGTCAGCCACTGATTTTGCAAGTTCTCCCACTTAGAAAGATGAGAGAGGTCTGTAATTTTCATCAGAGGTACACTTCAACTATGAGAGACAACATGAGAAAAAAAATCCAGGAAATCACATTGTAGGATTTTAAAGAATTTATTTGTAAATGATGGTGGAAAATAAGTATTTGGTCACCCACAAACAAGCAAGATTTCTGTCTCTCACAGACCTGTAACTTCTTCTTTAAGAAGCTCTTCTGTCCTCCACTCATTACCTGTATTAATGGAACCTGTTTGAACTGGTTATCTGTATAAAAGACACCTGTCCACAGCCTCAAACAGTCAGACTCCAAACTCAACCATGGCCAAGACCAAAGAGCTGTCCAAGGACACCAGGAAGAACATTGTGGACCTGCACCAGGCTGGGAAGAGTGAATCTACAATAGGCAAGCAGGTTGGTGTGAATAAATCAACTGTGGGAGCAATTGTAAGAAAATGGAAGACATACAAGACCATTGATAATCTTCCTCGATCTGGGGCCCCACGCAAGATCTCATCCCGTGGGGTCAAAATGATCATGAGAACGGTGAGCAACAATCCCAGAACTACACGGAGGGACCTGATGAATGACCTGCAGAGAGCTGGGACCAAAGTAACAAAGGCTACCATCAGTAACACACTACGCCGAGAGGGACTCAAATCCTGCAGCGCCAGGCGTGTCCCCCTGCTTAAGACAGTACATGTCCAGGTCCGTCTGAAGTTTGCTAGAGAGCATGTGGATGATCCAGAAGAGGATTGGGAGAATATCATGTGGTCAGATGAAACCAAAATAGAACTTTTTGGTAAAAACTCAACTCGTCGTGTTTGGAGGAAGAAGAATGCTGAGTTGCATCCCAAGAACACCATACCTACTGTGAAGCATGGGGGTGGAAACCTCATGCTTTGGGGCTGTTTTTCTGCAAAGGGGACAAGACGACTGATCCGTGTTAAGGGAAGAATGAACGGGGCCATGTATCGTGAGATTTTAAGTCAAAACCTCCTTCCATCAGTGAGAGCATTGAAGATGGAACGTGGCTGGGTCTTCCAGCATGACAATGATCCCAAACACACCGCTCGGGCAACGAAGGAGTGGCTCCGTAAAAAGCATTTCAAGGTCCTGGAGTGGCCTAGCCAGTCTCCAGACCTCAACCCCATAGACAATTTGTGGAGGGAGTTGAAAGTCCGTGTTGCCCAGCGACAGCCCCAAAACATCACTGCTCTAGAGGAGATCTGCATGGAGGAATGGACCAAAATACCAGCTACAGTGTGTGCAAACCTGGTGAAGACTTACAGGAAACGTTTGACCTCTGTCATTGCCAACAAAGGTTATGTTACAAAGTATTGAGTTGAACTTTTGTTATTGACCAAATACTTATTTTCCACCATAATTTACAAATAAATTCTTTAAAAATCCTACAATGTGATTTCCTGGATTTTTTTTCTCATTTTGTCTCTCATAGTTGAAGTGTACCTCTGATGAAAATTACAGACCTCTCTCATCTTTCTAAGTGGGAGAACTTGCAAAATCAGTGGCTGACTAAATACTTTTTTGCCCCACTGTATCAGTTCCCTCAGACTGAAGTGATCAGAGATGATCTGTGGTGAATACTCATAGTTCTTATTTCATCATGAACACTGTGGATGAACACCAGGAGAACAGATGATAATCCAGCATGAAGATGGATCTGTTGTGTTGTTAGTATTCCGATGGTCTGACCTGAAGTGTTGATTTCACCTGAAGCAAACAGGAAACAGAGGGAGCTCTTTTCTCTCCATCACTCTTCTTTTTGCTGCATCCATGAAATCTTTTAGTTTTTATTTTAATGTGGACGTGAAATACAAACATTCATTTACTGGATCAGTGTCTCTTTTTAAATCCCAGTAGTGAAGGTTTCTTCCATGCTCTGCAGAGTCAAACCTCTCTGAGGCCTAATCTTCAGGACTAATGAGAAAGGAAGCAAAGAAGGAAGGAAGGAAGCCATTTCTTCTCAAGCTGAGAGGGAAGCATTCCTCTGCAAAATGTCAACTTGGCCGAGCAGAGTGTGACAATTCGATCTGATAAAGGCATTTTGACGTCACCAGAGTGAGCAGATGATGGCCAGATGGATAAAGTCCAGATGGACATGGTGGGCTCTGTGATAGGGCGATGGGGAAATGAGCTTTCTTTGTTGAGGCTAACACTGAGTGGCTCCCTCTGTGATGTTTACAACGTTGATACCAATCAACACTCAGGCATCACTCCAAACATCCCGCCTGGATGCCACCGTGTTCCAGACTCACATGCAACTGCACAATGTCAACACACTTTTATCTTTTCCGGAGAAATCCGAACCCCATGTGAACGCACGGAGTGAGAGAGTAACTCTGCTCACAGGGAAACGTTCAATCACACACCAACAAAAACTCTCTCTGACTCTCTGCTGCTGATATCTGAGCATCACACACACACACACACACACACATACACACACACACACACACACACACACACACACACACACACACACACACACACACACACACGCACACACACACGTACACACACAAAAATCAGAAACAATGCAAGCTAAAAAGCACGTGTGAAGTCCAAGAAAAATAGTATATTTCTATAAATATGAATAGAATAACAGAAATGCTGCTGATGAAGAACACGCTGCATGATACAGAGATAAAACTCTCAAACCCAGATGACAAATGCATGAAAATAAAGATATTCTGAAATACATTCATGACTCCAGAACAAGCGGCAACCTCCGGTCTAAAAATATGAAGCTCATGCAGAAGTGTTCAAAACTGCAGTTCCTCGAGCGTCCACTAGAGGCTGGCTGCAAAAACACAGGAAACCACATACACACCCATTCAAAGAGACGATCTTTAAATAAACATGTTTACAGCCTGGTTCAAAAAACAGTTTAGGTCTGAATAGATTGTTTCTCTATCAGCACACACTGTACAGGGTGGATGTATTTCTAGCCTGTTTGTTTTTAAAGATATTAAACTTACAAGTTTTGCCCAAATAAGGGCATGTCTGACTTGATCGACAGCTGGGAACACTGTAGCTGTTAGCAAAAAGGCTAAAGGCCCGCCTCTTTACCTCACACTAGCTCGACAGAAGTTATGTTGAGTTCAACATTTCCAATATGGCTCCCTCCAACGATTGGCTTCAAAACAGATGGGTGACGTCATGGAGGCTACGTCAGAAGGGCTCCAGAAGGGAGTCAGACAAAGACAGGACGACCTCAAACCTCCAAACAGAGACACTTCAGCTCAATCAATCTTTATTTGTATAGCGCCAAATCACAACAAACGTTATTTCAAGACTCTTTTACAAACAGAGCAGGTCTAGACCACTCTATGTCAAATTATGAACAGAGACCCAACA